>NW_020170569.1:27520-30024 GCF_000524195.1 Echinococcus granulosus | reverse complement strand
CCCCTCTCTCCTTTTGACTCATACTTCACTCAGTGATGGTACCTCATCACTTGGATAATTGGTAACTCCACGCTGAGATAATTTGGGGCATGCATGATAATACACAGGGTAGATAAAACTACGCCAGAGGAGGCTATCCGTTTCTCGTCCGTTGTTTGACACTTTTCGAGGTTTCTGAATCATGAGATTTACCCACTTGATTGCCAGATGAAAGAAAGGCCGGCTTTAGGTCTACTTTAAGATATGAAAACATTTCAGCATTGGGTGCTTTCTAAGCAAAACAATAGGGTTCTTTGATTCTTTTTTAGACATTCTTCAGAAATAACAAACATTCCAAGTTAAACTGAAAACACGCAATTCACTGTACAAATAAACTTTAAATTGTGATAGAACTCTGATCTTTAAAAAAAGTTTAAACAAAGTATAAGTTAGGATTAGTCACTTAATATTTTCCGAAGTCAAACCATTTAACTAAGGAAATTTTGCAGTGTAAAAGGCTGGTGACTAAATGATCTGAAGTGGGTACTAGAAACATCATAATTCCCTTTTAGAAATCCCTTTAAAGTCTGCATGCTTCTGCATTCTACCTCCATTAAATTATTAACATTTAAATCAACTCTACGCCTCTCTATTTTTTTTCCACTCCCCTAAAGAAGAAATAGGCGTATTAGCTCACACAGAAAGCATTTTAAAGCAAATATATTCGCTTCCTGCATGCTTTGTAATAATTCTCAATCTTCAACAAGTTTTATTAAACCTAAACAAAATCAGCCAACGAGGCAGTTAAAGTCTATTTAAAGTCCTTGTCATTGTGGAGAAAACTCCAATAGATTTTTTTGTCAGGTGATCAGGAATGACTGAGAGATAAGACATATACACTCGGCACAATTTAATGCCACTTATTTATGCTCCAAAAAAACCTCTTCGTTGAAGGCAACCAAAATTGATTGATCAAAACAAGATCTCATTCCTCTTACTGCAAAACCAGCCGAAAAGGAGACCTCAAACTACATAAGTAAATATAGCATGTTCTTCCTTACTGCCATAAAGATACTTCTTTTACTGGGGCCTATTGCCTTCCTTGGTATTACACGTCTATCAGAAGACATTGAAAATAAGGCAGAAACTCATGAGAAAATATGGGTCCCCAAAACAGCTACAAATCTAAAAACAAGCATTTTATCAATACAAAGCAAATTTGTCCATCGACACGATTCGGTACATATTTTGTGAGATTTAGTGACAGCACAATGCATCTTACAGTAAGGCGTGATTTGGATTCCCAGATTGGAAAAATTACGTGAATACCTCTTACAGCAAATTGTATTTGCTTGTGCTCATAAACGAGCCTCATTTTGCTAGTATTAATAGAATATTGAAGAATTTCAATTGAATAATAAGCACAAAATCTGAATTCGGTGACATATCTGTTTTTAATAGAATTTAATGTATTGTTATTTTATAAACCAAATAAGATGCAAAACGTCCATTATATACCATAAAGGAGCACTTGAAAATAAGTACTTAAAGGAAAGTTTAATAAAAGTGGATTATGATGCAAACCGTTGGGAAGCATTAGCAAATTGAAGTGAATTCGTATAGCTTATGTGAGTCGACTCATTGTTTAGTGTACTGCGCTTTGCTTATATAGTCTTATTCCCGTCGGCTTTGTTTTGAGCTGTTCGTTTTATTTTTGTGTGAAAATGTGGTTGTCTATTGCCAAGATAGGAGGTGATATTCATTTGGCAAAATATTACCAGGATGATATGGAGGATGAGAATAAGACTGAGGATTTCAGGTCTTATTAGGAGTAAGTTTTGGCGGTATGTGGCGTAACGGTTTGTGGCGAGTCAGTTCATCAAAAGGGTGAGTATCTCCGATTTATCAACTTGTTTCAAACGATTTTCACTCATAAGTTTATTCCCACATCTCCATATTGAACGAGGATGCATGGAGGTTTCAACCATTTATATTTGACCTTCAGAGAGTAATAGGTCCTGAAATATTTTGGAAGAGGTCCATCACAAAAGAAAAGCTTATGATCTTCTGAAAATGATGAATTGCCCTAAAATGGGAATTTGATTTTGACTGGTGATAATTTCTAAACTCATACTTTAATTCGACGCTTATAACGTATTGTTGATCCACCACATTTCTTATAAACTTGATAAAATTACTCAAGCTGCTGCATTTTGGGTAATTAGGAATCATAGTATTGGATGATTATTGGCAATTTGTTTATTTTCCGAGGTTAAATTTTCACCTTATAAACAAAGAAAAAGCTATAAATAATGCATCTGCGAAGAGGCCTAAGGGTATGACGAAGTTGTGATTGTAGGCGTGTCTTGCGAAGAAGGACAATAAGCACATCTTGTAATCTAGGCCTTGACACTTTCGTATATGACATATTGCAATGTAAAGTTAAACACCATATTACAAAGTGACTTTTGAGAGCGACACTTTGTTTCAATCAACTGGCCATAAAAAAGAACGAATCAGATTTG
>NW_020170569.1:25042-27420 GCF_000524195.1 Echinococcus granulosus | reverse complement strand
CAGTATTGATTTGAGGGTTTTATTTATACAACCATAAAATTCCACCGCAATTGAAACATCGCGCTGACAAATTTTTGTGAGTATATTCGATGTAATAAGTGCAAAAGTCACTTTAAAAAAAGCCCGACCCTGCTTGTCAAAATCTGTTTCCGCATTTTTCAAGATCTGATATTTGTATTTTGCCTGATTTGTAGAGAATTCAGCACTAAATCTTTAGAACTTGTAAGTAGGATCAACTGTGTGCAAGACGGACTCACTATCCACTGAATGAAACATTAAATAACTTTTCATAAGATTCATCCATTGATTGAGCCACTGTAGCACAAAATGACATTTTACCCAACTTTGACAAGGCACTCTTATCATGAATGAATGAATTTCGAAACGGTGTATAATGGTAAATATTTGGATGCTTCCATAAATGCAAATGAAAGTGTCAGCAAAGGAGGGACTCAGGAAGCAACGTAGAGGCAGTTTCAATGCCTTCTAAAAGTAATGGTTGCATCGAATGAGCACCGTTTGCAATTATAAAAAGAGCTAGCTTACATAAAACGTCGGTTTAGTGCACGAACGGCAGATAATCCCAAACCGTGAAGTAGATTTTATTTGTCTTTATCCGTAGATAATTAGGGCATAACACTTAAAGCGCACTTCATTATCAAAGCATTTCATCATAATATGCCATGAAGGAAATTTAAGACTTAACTTAGCCGACTAAGTTCATTTGTTTTTAATGATTTTTGGGGGAGACATTGCAGCATTCACAGGCCCTAACATAATGTTCTTTGCATATTATTCAAATATTGATGTCTGTTCCAAAAATTGGAAGATACTGTACAAGGTGAGTGTATAAAAAAAATAATAAATTTTGCAAAATGGGGTCTGCATATGGCAAAGATAAAATCACAGCGGAAGCAGGATTTGGTGGGTTTCTGGGTCAGTGGTCTCTCTGAGAGGGCTGCTTCATGATCAGTCCTCTTCCTCCCCACAGATGTCTCACACTTGCAGCTACTTTCTGCTGCATTAGATAGACGTGCAAACACGCTCTACAATTAAAAGAAAAATTTCTCTCTTTGTAAAAAATGCAAAAGGGGTTCTCAAAAACATTCAAACGATTTATGCACACGTGGTTCAATACCAAATTGCTGGTTTTAGAAGAAATATAACTGTGGCGTTTTCAGAGCAGGAAAAATTACTTTCGTAACTTATCCAGGACTTTGGCATTTGTATTAGGAGCATTCATTAATTTATTTAAATCGCAACACACCACTTCTATGCACAGCTTAGGAATAATCACAGCTCTTTTTAATAATAATGCATGAAATTGTCTCGATTTAAGACAGGTGCCTGTTTTAAGGTCTCAAAGTAGGATAACGGTAGACTTAACTTTGTGAATGGAAGAGTTAAGGCTTTTCACTTTTGCAAGTAAATCCTAACTCTGATTGAATGATTGGAAGCAGAAAAACATGCCAGAACTTTAAAAGTTTTGCATTTGCATCTGAAGGAACAACAACAAATGTGATCAGCAACAAACACAAATGCTCCACGACTTAACTGGAGATTGCGTGGCAAGCAAATTTGCTCTGTTTTTCGAGTTGATTAGCTGCTAAGTGTCCAGCTCAACCCTATCCAGCAATGAGCCTCAACATTTTTATCCACTTTCCTCAATGCAACTGATGATACAGCAGAGGATATCATGCATGTGCTGTAATAGCACCCTTGAAAGGGCTTGCCAACAAATAAGTTATGCATCATCTGGCTGTGTCACGGGTTCACTAACATCTCTTTGTCTTAAATTAACGAGTCAAATTACTCAGCTCATGTCAGCTTAGTTCAGCCCTCACCTCTCTTTTGTGATCCCACGATTACAAATATGTCCATAAAAATCGACCTCGTCTAGTGCTACAGGAATTAACTCCAGCGCCATTATTTCTTGGCAGACCAAGTTTTCCCCAACAATAAGCAGGATAGCGAATGTGGTGATTGGGCTAATAAGGTGAAATCGTTTGCTAATTTAAGGTCTGTATAGATTTTAAGTAAATATACAGGAGCTGCCTGAGATTTTATTACAAATACTGAAATCCGTTCCTACTCTTTATAGGAAAGTATCTGGACTTACGTTAAAAATACCCAGGGAGCTTGTACCTTCGCTACAGAAATGTGAATATGCTTTTCCCTAACATGGTTCCAAAATCAGTCGGTGTGACTTAACGTCATAGGGGTCCTCCTCCTTGAGATAGAAAAATTCAGGCATAATGAGAACATGGCGCTACTATACGTTCCTTTCTTAAATGAGTCTGAGTTTCAGTAAAACCCTTGTATTTACTGACAAATCCGTGCCCTGTTTACGTTTACAGGAGAAAAGCAGTTTAGGATCT
>NW_020170569.1:14934-24942 GCF_000524195.1 Echinococcus granulosus | reverse complement strand
TGCATATCTTTACAGAATGCCACAAAACTTTTCGACAAGTTGGTAGTCTTCAGAGCTCACTGATATCAGCTCGTGCAAAAAATATGAAACAATTTTGCCAGAATTCTTTATAGTCATGATATCTACAGTTAGTGTGGGTGGAATTCAATTGTTTTAACAGACGTTAAGTTGGAAAATATCATAGTGGAGACTGCTCCAAATACTTAATCACCAAACATCTTATTAGGTGGTGACTCCCAGCTTTTTACTGTCTCCAGGAATGTAGGTTATTCTTAAGCCCGGCGCATCTATTTCGATATGTTCTACCAACCGTACTAATTCAGCTAAGCAGTACGGCCCGAAGAGGTTTATCCTTGCACACTCTCTGAGAGCTATACAGCGATTTGTGTGAAAAGTAAGTTCCTCTTTGAAGCGAAGTCAAACTTGATTTGCAAAGCATACGAGCTTAAAGTACACTAGGTTCTATCTTACAGTATAACAAGCCATTGGGACAGACAGACACGAGCGACTTTCATAACTGCTACATGCAAGGGTGAACTATGGCGCAGAACACATAAGCACTTTTAATCATCCAGTATTTTGGCTAATGCCGATATATTACTTATTCCCAGTTCATTTTAAGCAATAGAGAATAGCCTTCGCCAAGAGTAGTCAAGCAGCTCACAGGGGCGAAGATATGCATTTAGAAGCAGTTATTAACTTCAGTGGATGTTTTAATCTAGCCTGAAATGAAACGAAAGCTAGTCACTATATTGTGGGATTTAGCCTTAACGAAGAACAGACATTCCCCCAGAAATTCAATTTATCAAATCGCTCCATCGCAGAAGAATGTCGATTAACCTTTTTTGGATCGGCTTGGTACCAGTGATAGTGAAAATACTTACAATCTGACCGATTCTACCCTAAGACGTGGGAATTTCCAGTAGGAGTTTTTTTCCAAAATAATGACAGTGGCATTACATCAGGTCACTTGTAGTCTCAGACACGCATCGATTTCAAAAATCTAGTGCAAATTACTCTAAACAAATACCGCACAAGCCCGCAAGATAATTAAAGCTCTCAAAATTGAACAGCAAAATTTGCATTCAGGAACTCCTTTTCAAGGAATCACTATGACTGCGGTGGTGGTATATCAATGGTTGATATTAAACCCAGATTCTTATGCAGTTCATTCGAAGAAGCATTATCCACTTTCTACATAAAATCAATGATTTCGGAAGAAAATGGAAGAATCTGCGTTACTACAAAAAAACGGTCTTTGCTGTATCGTCTCGTTGAAACTTGGTGCCCAAACCCTGTATTTTGTCAGATTTAAGATGTATCGCAAATCATTTTAAAAAGATCTATCAGCATCAACCGAAGTCATATGTGGTAGCGGTTGTTCCGCATATTTTGGTATTTCACTCAGAAAAGCAGAGACTCAGAATTAAAAATGCCTTTACGTGCAGGACATTCTTTTACTCTATGCAAAGTGCTCATTGATTACAAGGATTGGTAAAGCGTTTAGGACTAAAGTGAAAGAGCCAAGTGTTAAAGTAACATTGCTTTCTTCGCTTAAATGTGGTGGTTACTTGTAATTTGGAAAACGCACCGATTCTTAGGCTCTTCTTAGATCTAAATGCACAATTCAGGTATTAAAATAGAAGCTTAGTTTAGGAATCCAACTCGGCGGGATGACAGCGTCGAAGTTATTGACTAACGTTTGGAATGGCGAATATTAAAACATTCAACCACCTATCCCGATTCGGTGTCAGAGAGTTCTCCAATAAGAAGAAAGAAGTTTTGTTGGTTAGAAAATTATCGAAGCGGAGGTCTTTGACAAGGAATACCTCAATGCTGCCCACGTAGACAGTGACCATCGAATAAGTATACCGTTTCATTTAAGTGGTGCAGTTCAGTTTTAAAGTTGAGCATCTAAATCCGAGGATACTTGGAATGAACCTCTAAAAAGGTGAGTGGACAATTCAGCAAGTCAAAGTCGCAGTGGACGTGAGATACTTTAGAATGGCCAAGTAGTTTTCACAGTAGATGCCATTGAGAACGGTAACAAAAATAAAAGTATTTGAGCGTCGGCCCTTATGGAAATCCCTCCTAAATGTCAATTACAATCGCTAGTATGGACGTGACATTTCACGGGATAGTGTGTAGATCTAAACACATACATTTATTAAAATGAAATTGGCTTACTTACTCCATAAAGGGGTCTTAGTCGCAAATGATTCCAGAGAGACTAAAACATATCACACCTCTTCCTTGAAATCATCATAAATGCAAATGCTAGCATTTTGATTTGATGTCTTATGATTGACTGACGAAAAAGTAGCAAATTTAAAAAGTATGAGTTAGACTTGTCCGCTTTACCAGTTGTATCGAAGCAGCAGAAGCTTCTTGACAATTTTAATGTATCGCACTCGGTGAAGGCGAAGTACACAATATGGACGTACCACAGAAAGGAGTTAAAAAAATGTTTTTGGTGATGAGTTACTCAGTGATGATGCACGCTCATGAAGTGCTCTAACTGTTCATGTTAAAAAGTGTCATTTTGGGTTAATGCAATTTAAGATTACCTTGATGGGATATGCTTCTGTTGTATTCAATGCAAGAGATTGAATAAGTGGTTTACACATAAACGAAAAATTCACAAATCATTTGGGTAGACGGTATCTTGCTGGCTGTGCGTTGGTGAAGCAGTGATTGGTGCAGTGGTGCAAATTCTGCCCGAGAAAAAGGTAAGTAGTGAGTCCCCTTCTTAATGGGCAACACAAAACTACAGGCCGTGTATGGCGAAGCTTACCTGTTAGACAACCTCATGTCGCGCAATGGAATCGAACAGGGCAGCTGTCCCACTTTCGTCCACCGTATCTACTAAGTGATGACCACTACCTTGTCTTGATATTAGACAATCACATACCCATATGCAAGATAGAGCAGATGGTTTGAAGGCAGGCGTGGGATAGGAACGGAAATGGGATTGCAGTATTTGTGACGGTGAAATTCACAGCGGTTTTTTCTGATTTAGTGAGAGAGAGTTGGAAATTCTCGCTTATGGGGATTTTTGGTTTAAACAAATTAAATAATCCAAAAACTCTCGGCATTAATTTGAGCTTTAGAGTAAAGCTGCTTTGATTCATTCGATCATCGAACTTTGACCTACTTGAGTAGATTTAGTAAGACAACACATTTTTAAAATACTACATTTCATACGAAATTATACTATCTCTTACCAAGAAGAAATAAGGATGAACTCTTACGAAACTTTACAACCTCTTTTAGAATTGTCTTTATCTTTACATCAAGTGCATATCCTATCCGAGTGAAGTCTGTGCTCTTTCCTTATACATCTGGTGACGAAGCGGAGGACATTCTGTTAAGACCATATGTCTCACCACAAATCTACTAGCCACCTAGCCAAAACAGGTGATTTTTTAAAACTATGCTAGCAGACTTAAGCAGTCTCGATTACTTTATCATAAACTTGGATAATAAAGCATTTAAGAACAGCTAATTGTCCACAGAAAAAGGCAAACAACCGTAAAAAACTACCCAGCAAAGAATGGCTGATGAATAACCAACGTTTTGGCAAGTGTCTTAAAAAGACAATTCCCACATTGTATTGTAAGCTTGCATTTGGTCTCCTGATTAGCAAGGGCTACACGCGCCTGAAGGATCGTCCGAAATACTTAGAAAATTACTACTTGACTTCAGCTGAAGTAGCTAAACAGCCATCTCAGAACCAATCAACCGCTTTGCTAAAAATGTCGACGCCTTTTCTACAGCAGAGCCATTACCTTCTTTACGTCTTTGGCCTCCTAATCAGAGGTAATTATGACAAAGTGCATGGCATTACTCGCGTTGTTTCTGTTGGTGTAGATGTCACTTCTGATGCCGAAGAAGAAAGACTGCAGACCTGCAAATACCTTCGAAGCCAAAGCTAATTAGCAGAGGCGGGAGAAGAAATCGGAGCATTGCAACGGATGCAGTTGAGGTACGAAAAGATAACTTCCTTCTATTAGTATTTCATCCATATAAGAAATAATTTACGAGGGATAAAAGGGGTCCCCACTGAGGTCAGGAATCGCTGATTAGTATACCTCCCTTTAAGAGCTATTCGAATTTCAATTTCGACTGTTCATTAGGACCTTGTCTATTCATGCACCCTCCTTAACTGTGCCTTTTGCATTTACTTCTCTTCCTGTAAAGTCATTCCGCCAATATTTGCAAGCCCAAACAATCAGGTAACAGTCATTTCAACACTATCACCATGCAAGCGAAGCAAAATTTGGACCATAAAAGCCTTGATTTGAGTAAACAGATTTAATCTGCTGTATCAGAGCCTTGATCTTGGCCATTCCCATAATGGTCTTCCTGGTTTAACTATCGCATAATCGTCTAGTGCATAATAGTTAACCCGGGGAGATAAAAGTAAAGGTTGTAAGCTCTGATTCGCATTGCAAGGTCTAAACAATGCCCTACAGTGTAAACAGTGGATGTGTCGTGCTACTTTATGGGACCACTTGCTTAAACCGTTGATCACTAACCTTTAGTGTTGATGTTGACATGGATAGGCAGTGAAAAGTAAGCCTTCATTGTAAAGCTCGAATTACAGGCAAGTATGTTGACGTATTAAGATTGGTGAACACTTACAATAAAAACACCCATTTTGCAAGCAAAAGAATTGCATGATTGAATGAGTCATGAAAGAGTCTGCAAAATGTGCGATTTTATTTCGTTTAATATGCAGTAAACGCTAATTGGTTTTATTTACAACAATTCAATGTACCTAGATCGAGTAATTGATTCCATAATTAATAAACCCATCTTAAACAAATCTATGATTTTTCTTCTTTGCTTAGATACGCCACGGCTCATTAGAATTCTTGCTTTGTTCTCGCTACTTTGCATCCTTCCTGCAAACCCAAAAAGGACGACTATTTGCACGCAAGATGATTAGTCTAGGGCCTAATGTTTTGCCAAGAAAAAAGGAGAAAACGGAAATCCCTTTTGCAGACGAAAACCGCTTGGATTTTGCCTCTTTGCCTTCTCCTTTTCTTTGCACTGTCCTCCCCATTAATCTTCCACAAATGGTTGGCTAAGCAAAGCCCACAAACAACAACACCAACAACGACGACAAATATTGTGGCTTTTTCGGAAAATTAGCAATCGTGATTTTGTGAACTTCACCAACAAAATCAATAGAGTAAATTCAAGCCATTTCAATTCTTTCTTGCAAACTGTCCATTAAAGGCCAGGAAAGGCAATATTTGAAGTGAAGCTGCTGCAGCCCTTGAAATATTCCTGTTTTTTATCCTCGTGAAGTTGCCTTCTCCTGGCTCATTTCCAAACACCCTATAATACCTCGGAAACCACACCTTTCGCCCCTCTATCGGCAGTCACCTAGCAGCCCAGTCCATCTAAGCCGTGTTCCCATCTTACTCCTGCATATCAACATATAAAGACGCCTGTGTTTGAATCCATTTCATCTCATTACTTTGGTTGGAAGAACTTGGCAGGATCCAGGCACAGGAGTCAGCCCAAAAGCCAGTCTATAACAAATTGCTTCTAAGTTGCAAACCCCGCTTATGTTGCCATTTAATTGATTTATCCTCATTTTATTTCCAAATTTTGCACGGAATGCGAAGGCTGTGTGGCTAATCCAGATCTACTTTGGCCAGTAAAGCTAGTTGGAAATGGTGTTTTTCAAAGAAAACGTGGTGCATTTAAATGAATTTGATCCTACAAATCAAGTTCATTAATGTGCTAATCATGGGTTGCATCGCCGAAATAGGCGACTACAGGTGCGATGATAACTCATCCTGATGAAATTTGATGCTGCGTTTGATGCTACACAATGCGGCACAGGTGAAACCCAAGACCCCGTTCCTGCGGCAATTGTCTTGAAACCAACGATGAGTGTAGTGTGATGATTGCGGCACATTGATTTCTTTTCCTCAGCTTTATTCTCGTGAAACAAGAAAGTCGAAAATCTGCAGCGCTTTAGAAAGACCATAGTCTTCTTTGCTGCCTCTAATACCTTCTAGAAATCACCTAAGATATCATAGACCTCCTCCTGACTCAAACACAAATACATGATGGAGGAACGTACAATGCAATCCAGGACTTGTTCGTCCTCTTACTTTCTGATACATGTCAGCTAGAGCCTCCTTTGTGTTTAGACCAGTTCAGGCGTGAGACGAAATGTGCAGTGAGTAGGCGGAAGGAATGAATGCAGTGGTGGAATCTTTAAACACGTTTTAAACAGTGATGGCACATTCATTCGCTCAGCAGTAGCACATTCCAGCAAAGGACAGAAACGTCCCTCTTGCCACCGTTTGTCGCCAGTGATGATCCCAGGCATTCGCTGTTCCTAACTCACAACACACCCCTCAGTTCTAACAACCAATCTCAGCATGTGCAATGCTTAAACCCAAGCGTCGGATTGAGGCGCTACTTGCCATTGTGAGGTTGTACAAGATAATTCTTTTTGCGGCAATAGTGGACACGAAAAATCACAATCACTTGCACTGTTAAACAGATGCCACACACTGATTAGAAAGCCGCTCTTAAGCAGATTATAGGTAGCAACTAATCTTCCCATGCCATAGATTTGCTAACTCGGCACCTCAAATTTTGTCTTATTTAATCATAGGCCCAATAGATCCAGTTGCATTTAAGCGTCCCTCTAAAAGGACTTACTTAACTTCACTAAAAACCCCTCTTCGCGCCTACGGTGCAAAACGTCATTCTAACACCACAACATAGATGGTGTACTAAGGCAATATTAGTAATTCAATAAATCTGCAAAATCCTACCACCAAACCACGTTTTGCTAAAATTGCAAAATGGCTCCAACAATGTATTTCCATAGCAGAGTATTCTATGTCCAAAACATAGCTAAAAAAATGGTGGTTTATTTGCTGATCCATATTAATGAATGATTCCACTCAAGATGGAAAGACACTACTTCGTCGATGTCTGTTGTATATTCTTCAAATTGTGACTTCAAGCAGTCAGAAGCTTTTCCAGTTCATTTCCTTAAAGAGGCTCTAGACAACTGGAGAATGCAATTAATTGGCTTTCCTCAAAATTAAGCCCCATGACTGTCCAGATTTGAGTTTCTTACGACTTCCAGTCTTGGAGGTCTTTAAATGAGACACCGAAAACAAGTTCTGAAAACCGTAAACTTGGTATCTAGAGATGTGGAAGTTTTGATAAACCAGCGAAGCGACCATAAAAGGTTGTTGGCTTTTTAAGGAATCCTGTTCAAGAGGATTGGTCTTGTATTAGTCCAGCAAAGGCCTCACGCATTTTTTACGACATTCTCCATGCATTGTTTCATGCGAATCAGAAGTCGGAGACACCAGAAACCAGCAGGAGACGGAGCTGTAGATGACTTCATTCCCCCAACAACTGGTTTGGAGTCACATTAGATCATGGTCTCAGGTGCGTCCCAATTTTACAAGCATCATCGTCAAGGTCGGATTGAAAGAGCTAGCGACCGAAAGACTACCGTATTTCAGCACGATGTCCAACCCTCTATGCATACCCCACGATTCATTCACTTCAAGATCAAGTTTGGAGTAGTTCATGCTCTGCGTTTTATCATCACCTGAAGAGTTGTTGACAAGCACCTCAACAGTATCACTGGTTCATCGCTAAGAGCGTATAGGTCAAGAACTGATGTCGATTTAAAGTGGCCTAAGCTTGCCTTGTAGAAAGTCTCTCAAGGTGGATATTCAGATTTAGATGCGATAGTCCACATCCATTTGTCAGTAGCTCAATGTGAGTTAGGCTAGTACATTATTTCGACTGTTTGCAAATTGCTAATGTAAGCATTGTCGTCAAGGTGGATATTAATTTTTGTGTCAACGGTTACCCCTGCATAGCCACAGCCACACTCGTGCATACATGTTTGATTACGTGTCGTTTGATGACAAATTGCGCCAGGAATCCATCGAGATCTTGTAAATAAAGGACTGTGCTACTTCACAAATGACAGAGTAGCTGAACAAAGTTTTTGCAAAGCAAAATAAGGGGCAAGCTTTGAAGGTAATTAAAATAAGACTCTTTCTAGCACTTTTGATTGGTTCACTCCACTTGAATGGGGAATACACGCTTGTGTCTGCCATCGGTCACCTCCACGAAAATAACTTTAACGTATCCTACGCCTTCTGAAAAGGTCATGACTCAAGAGATGAAATTCTGCTTCCCACTTTGGTGCCCATGTTGTGTGAGGAACCCCAGCTACAGAAATTGAATCGCGGCATAGCTCCGCCTACATCACTCCAGCGCTACTAAACTCTGACACTTTCAAATTGTCAAGATGAAGCTAATTAGGGACTTTTGTGTTCTTTACCAATCCAATTTGTTTCTCACGTTTGTGGAGATTTGGCTGAATTCTGCCTATTTTTGATTTCACCGGATGGAGGCTCCAAGATAAAGCCATAAGAGAAGGTGGTTTCTGGGGAAGGTAAAATCGACACAAATTTATAACATCCAGACTGTTGAAATCTTGCCGAACCCCATATTGAGCACTGGAGAAGAAGGACGAGGCTGGAACAAATCTAAATCCCTTTGTATAAAATGATTGGTCTTCTAAACAAATGCTCCTCTGAATGGCTATTGGAGCAAAGTATCGGCAACCACTAGGCGATACAGAGCCAATGAGATCCCCCTCTTCGCGAAAACTAGAACAAGGGTTGTACTGCTGATATTGGGACCGAATGCCATCTCGCCTTTACATGAAGTGAATGATCGCTGTACCTAGCTCCTGAGTGGTTTTGAAGGCCTCAAATACATTGCGGTGGTCCAAGTAGAAGAGACCAACGTGATCACCTCGTATTCCCCTTGGATGGGCTAATGGCCAAGCCCATTAGCAATCTATCCCCTTCGCGCATTGGCATCGAACCAATTTCCCTACTGGTAAAGCTTATGGCGGTTTCCGATGTCTCGGGACAACGCACTTCACTTGTTCTCAAGTAACCATCACAGATTTAAATCTGAAGAAAATACAGTTTGTAGTCGGAACTAGTAACGCCTAAGTTGAGCAGCTAATTTTATTTCTGATTGGAAAATCGAAGTTAGAACTCTCGGAGTTCGTTCCCTTGTGAACCTGACAAAAGGTGGCCTTCTTATCAATTAGCCTTTATTCGTGAAGAAAGGAGGCTTTTACATTTGACAAGTTAATCAGCTTCGCTCTTGAGAGTTTCGATGCACTCAGCCAATTTCTCCCGGATTTTGCTGCTGGCTAAAATAGAAAAAAGGCACGAAGTTGTCTTTTTGCGGAAAAAGCAAAAACCTACCATCTTTCATTGTTTCATTCCAGTCCTTTACGACTTTAACTATTTTCTTTCCCAACGCGTCTTCCTGAACGAATGTATAGGTACATTCCAGCCTCTCTTTAATGCGTTTCACAACGTCCCGCGATGAACCATCCCTGAAGAAGAAGAAGAAGAGCTTTTGCATTAGAGCACTTAAAAGATATTGCAAAGGATCATGTAGACACTCAAAATGGGGACCCACTCGGCTGAAACTGCCACTACAAAAAGCGTAAGAGCAAGGATCAGAATGTAGGCGCGTATTTCAAAGGGTCTCCAGCTACGATTGTGGTCAAAACCGCCTTTTGTATGACCGACACAGGAGTATGTTTATCGTACGTTTCTCGGCCTAAGTGCCCTCGATGCATGCACTGCCGTTGGTCACTTACTTGTCAACGTCTTTACAGCTAGCGCCTTTTCGGTGTGTGAAAGGAAGTGGATAGTGGTATTCCTCTTGGTACACATCTATCTGGGTCTTTCAGTCGAAAAAACAGTTGTAATAGGTACTTCCATACCATCGTCAATTGTACGTCGTTTTAATGATGCCATCAAAGCCAGTGCCTTTTGTGCCTTCCACATACCCTCCCGTAAGCTCCACTTCTCAAGTCATGACGAACAGTGAAATGAGATAAAAGTATGAGGAGCTTATGGAAAGTGCACAAAAAACTGAGAACAGTAAATGATAAGTGTTGAA
>NW_020170569.1:9130-14834 GCF_000524195.1 Echinococcus granulosus | reverse complement strand
GCATAAACGTGAATTCTGTGATAAATAGCTTAATGACTGATGCAGAACATCAGGAAGGAAGGACAGTCGAGTCTCTGCCATGGGGAATCCTGTTTCACCAAGGGCAGGTTACGCGACAAATCGTTAGTGACCACAGTGAGTGCTAAAATGACGGCAGAAGATGAGTGGATAGGCTCCGCCCACACGTGTTGAGGAAGGAGGGTAGGTCTAGAACACTCTCAGTTTTTTCGTCCCTACTTTCGCATACATTGAAGAACCATGCAATCCGTGATGGAATGTTTGCCATTTGACTGACTGACTGACTTGCCTGAGAATGAGAACTAACATTCCGTAAGCAAAGAGACTTATCATTTACTATCCCCACACGGCCCACTCACTACTTAGCCCACTTGTCCGGAGTACACTCCACTTCATCCTAGTCTTACAGCGCAATACCTCACGCCACAGTAAAAAATAACTCTAGCAAAATCTCGTGTCCTACCTCAAAACGAGAGGTAGAAAGCTACTACCCCACCTCATCTTCCATGTGTCCTTGAATTGACATGACCTGATAGATGCGGTGGTACCCAGACGTAGGTAGTTTACACATGAAGACAATGCCCTTGGTTAGGACTCAACTCAGAGCAAGGTGTCGTTCTGTTCAGAAAAGGTGGTCCACTGTTGGTGTTCAATGCGATTAAAACCTAGGAGGCGGACGGTTATTGTTGATCTTTAAGATTATCTAGTGGCAGAGAGGAATTATCTGGGAATATTCAACGCAGGAAAATCGTTGCTTCTGGAGTTGGGAAGGAATTCGAGCACCATGGTATGGCTACATGAAAGGATCGCATAAACCCTTTCCGTCTACTGCGAATTGGACTTGGCAGCGACGGCATGAAAATTTGCTTGCACAGTCGACGTTGCTAGACATTCAACTCTCCCTCATGTTTATACCCAAGCCCCTTTCAAATTCATCAGTCCTAAAATCTCCTCGATGGCACACGCATTTTGCCACGTGACTTAATATAATCAACAATGGACTTTTATCCATCCACCACGCTCCTCAGCCTCATCAGGGTACAGATGCATCTTGATCACAGCTTGAAGTCAAATCTTGCTTTGACAGTCTTTGCATCTATTAGACTTGCCTCTCAGGCATTGCGTCCGATCACAATGACAATTTCAGAAGTGACTTATGTCTAAGGTACCGGAAGTAATTTTGGCGTATGTAAACAATGAACCCGAATTGACAGTATAAATACCGCACCATTTATCACAGCAACCGGATTCCTTCCACCTTCAGGTCATCAGAATGCGGGCTGGCATTGTTGCTCTCCTCACCATTTTGGCTGTCGTTGCTGTTTCCGCAGAGTAAGTGTGATACTGGTTGGTATTACTTCTCGCCTCTTCCCTAGAGAGGTAAGTCCCACAACACCAAGTTCTACCCTCTACCTTCCAATACGCAAATCTAAACCTCGTCCTTGGTAGAAAAACCCAATTCGTGATATTAGAGCCAGATACAAGACGAAGCTTGAGAAGTGGGAAAAGTTCTTCGAGGAGGACCCTCTAGGCCAAAAAATCTCTGATCACTATGCCGAGTTGAAGGAACTGATTAAGGAAGGTAGGTTTGCATTCCTCTCAGGCCGCCACGATCCGCCCTTTTCTTTCCATTTTAGTCAGACAGCGTATTCGTAAGCAACTGGCGAAGTATGTCAAGCAGTTGAAGAGTGAATAATGAGTCACTTGCGCCATTTCCTTGATCAAATATGATTCGATAAATATACTGACTTGCGATTCGCTCTGACTCTTCATTTTATTCCACTTGATATAATGGTTGCCTTGTCATCTGCAATACCTTCTCAGTCGCCTAACTGTAATAAAACATCAAGTATCCACGCCAGCAGTTCGCGAGTTCTCCTCACACACCCAATGAGGAGTGAGGGAAGAAGTAGGATCAGCCTGCGAACGGACCGAGAGGCCTCAAGTATAGATGACACGCCATGACTGTAAGGTGATCGAGTCTAGGGGACTTAAGAGGAGGGATAAATGCATAACTTGAGCAATTTGAGAATCAAAAAGTCCACGCCAGTTTTGATACAACTCATCGGATTGGATTGTTGTGACCTGCAAGAGCTTGTAGAATGCATACATTCCCCTAGACGCAAGCTTCAGTCCGTCGGTACTACCTCTCGCATTCTCCTCACAGGGTGAACCGGTCTCGTGGTCCTTTAAGCCTGAAATGTTGTAGAGGACCTTCCAAGCTGAATGACGGCACTCGAGCTTATCTCACCTACGTGATGAAGTGAACTCAAACGTAAAGCTGCAAAAGTTGGCTTCTAGTCGATGCCGTTGGATACATTAAGGGATGCTGGCGCTTACCGACCAGATGTGGTTTATGGTTGCGAAAAGGATTTCGGTGATGAAATACCAAACGAAAGACAGACAGCAACGGGAAGGAATGATGGTCTAGTCTTGATCATGAGCTACTATGGACAAATTAGGCAAATTAGATAAATTGCAGTGAACATGAGAAAATTGTTGCCTCCAAAATCGACTAGGAAAGAGGTAGTGAAAGGTCAGTGGACAGGTTCTACCCGCAAGCATTGGTGGGTGACAGGAAGCCTGAAACATTCTCAGTGTGTTCTTCACTACTTCCACAAGTGTCATATAACCGTGGAATCCAGAAGGCAATGTCCTACTGATTAAATGGTTACTCCAGACTATCTAATCGCTACCCACTCCATTCTTCCAAGATGCACACTACACTCCCACCAAACTGCCATGGCTTATTTCCGTGAAGGCCTGGCATTCACGATTGACACGAATTTTCTTAAAGAAAAGGTTTGTCGAAACACAGGACTGATCACTCAGTCCGAGGAATCCCCATATCTGCCAGTAATGGTAAGGTCCCAGGCCTCTTCTCACAGCCAAATATTACCTATTTCTGAAAAGACTTCCACTCAAGGTATGGGTGGGTTGGAATGAGATGGGTGGGACCGTCCACTTTTATAGCCCTCTGATGCTCCTTCTTTGAGCTGCAATTACTACACACCCCTACACTTGACAGTGGAAGTGCATAATCACAAGGTTATATACCAAACGGATTGGAGCATAGAATAAGGGAACAGGACAGCACATGACAGGGTAGAATAGAATAAAATACAATAAAGCAGACACTTAGAAAAGAAGAGTTGATATTAGGGATTGCCTGGCGTTTCCCTTACTCAACTTCCCGCGTCGACCATTGCAACGTAGTCGGTGCCTATAAACAAATATCCACCAGTCAGAGCACCCGTCATCGAACTTGTGTGCAACTGTATCTACCTGCTATGACACTAATCCCTCATGGCAATTGCCGTGCATCTGGGCTTTCCTCCTGTTTAAGAACTGCATTGGGGGAGAGGGAATGTTTGGACCATCTCAGATGTTTTGAGCTGGCCGTAGGAACACTGGTTTACATTAGAGCCCACTGATAATGGATGGTGTTTGAAATAGTTTTGTGGGGATTTTGCTTTGTGTCTGTCCCTCCTTACAACTTTATCCTCTCCCCAATCTTGTCCAGTCATAAATCTAAGTCCTATCCAGCTAGTAGAGCGGTAAAATAAACATCACGTGCTCAATTAATTGTCATCCTCATAGGGGTACCGTGAACACCTCTGTAAAGAACTTTTCCACATGCTTCACAGGTTAAGTCGTTTCAGTAGCAATTGGCATCCCTGCAGAACACGAAACAGGAAGTCGGAGCAAAGAACACCCTGCGTACACTTCATTTAAGTGCTAATATGCCACGGTAGGAAGGCTAACAGGCCTGGATACACCTGATTGGTGAAGGCTCTGATGCATCGCCATTGGGAAGTGTCCTTCTAAGCATTCACGCAGCACAGCAATTTGCATAGTGAGGGGTCTGCAGGGATTTGTTCATCAAATAGTGCATTATAGGAGAGCTCTCTAATCAGCTCATCTCATCGGACTCAAAAGAGTCTGCAAACCTGGGTACCAATCTAATGCTTTCACAAATTCATCACTTTACAAAGGTTCATATGAACAGAGGCGGATATCACAAGTGCTTTAATTTAATATCACTGCATTGAAATGCATAGTCATGTAATGGCTTGCAAGTACTTTCCTAGGTGGAGGAATGGTTCGTGCAGGAAATCAGTTCACAATGATGTGTTTATCCGGGGCAGGTTCCGTGAGGCTTGACCATATAAAATGGTTCAATGTCCATAATAAATCGACGAAGTAGGAACAGGTCTCACCTAATCATCACTTGACCCCGAGGCCGAGGGTGTCAGATTTCGGTGGCTAATTGGGGCACATTTTAGTTTGCCACTCACAAAGAGACGGATTTACAAAATTTCGGACCATTTGCATGGCCTAAGTAATTTTAAGCTTTAAGTAAATCATGTAGAGTTGGTTAAGGATTCCTTGCTTCATTACTGTTGAAGGATATCCACATTTCTGAGAAATTAACATTCACGTAAATTGAGACATTTGATGGTGCTTCGTATCAGTTCCAATGCTGCGATCGAACGCAAATGGCAAAAGCTGATGCAACTGCTCCCCACCTTGCTTTTGTGATCCATTCGGTCATTACGCTGCTGCAACCTGCCACCTGAAACATACATTTCCAAGTGAACAATATGGTGGACATTTCTGTAGCATTTAGCTGTAGGTTTGTGTCTGCTGATTTCGTCATCTCATTTATTCTACAAATATTAGGCACAACTACTTGCTTGCTGAGCGAAAACATCCTGCATCTGCAGACGCAAATAATTCATAACTCCAACAGGTAGTATACGGACGTGCTTCCAAGTGTATGCCTGAGATGGTGAAACCGTGTCTCGGACGCACTAATCGAAATGACGACTCAAAACAGCCTTCCAAGTGTGAACTGATCGAATTATGCTTTCTATGGGTGCCTCCACCCATGTGCCAATTTGAACCAAGTGGAACGAATCACTTGTCATTCAATTTGCTTTATAGCAGTTTTCTCCACCAGTAGAGTCACATAGCATTTACCTGCTGTAAGAGAATGGAAGCCAAATTTCTCTTCTCATGTACCGTTAAGAAAGATGGAAGACATTTACTAGTGCCTCTAAATGCTCCTCTTGGACGAGATTTGGGTTAAACCTTCGGCTGTATCACGCAATGCCGCCGAAGTATCCATGTGAACATAAAGGCACGAATTGCCATGATCATCTGCCTGTGAAGCCGCTTCTCCAAAGTAGTGGCAGGAGGAATCTTGCAAGGGGGTATTCCTTGGTTTTGCATGTTTTGCTTGAACCGATAAAGCACAGCCACTTTGGGAGGGGTGGCATAACAATAAATCGCTCCACCGCCACTCATACGGCTGAAAGTTGCACGCGACAGAGGTTTGTCACTTAGCTGACTCGATCACTCCCAGTCCTATTACCTTGATGATTGAAAGGATTAATTTGGACTTCTTCTGTCCTGTTCCGACAAATGTGCTGTACTTAGGAGCGTAGATTGTCAGAAAATGGGAACATACGATTTCTTGACATAGAGAAGGGATTTTGGCCGAAATCCCCCCTTCTCCTGTAACATTTTTCATGGAATTTGGTGTGAACTCAGCCTACATATTGGCTGCCTGCAAACTGCCATCAGCATGAGGTGGTACCACCCTTATAGCTCAGGAACTAGGTGTTCACAGTTCACTACAATGGTAGTAAAGAATCATATGACTGAGTTTCATCCCTTTCTT
>NW_020170569.1:0-9030 GCF_000524195.1 Echinococcus granulosus | reverse complement strand
CCCATATGCATGCTTACACACATACACCTATCCCATATCCATCCACCCCCTACTCTATCCATCCATGCCCCAATCCTGCATTCATCCTTCCCTCTATCCATCCATTCATCCACCCATATCTCAGTTACCTTTTCGTGTTTCATTTCATTTGCTTTGTGGCAGCCACGGTAGGGCATAACTCTGCACGCCAACTTAACAAGCCTTATGTTTCTTGTGCACTTAACTGTAACTAACCTTTCAAAAGGTAGTTTTGCTTTGTGAAACATGCATCGCTGCACTGATGCCCACCTTGCACCCGAACGACGAACTCCATTGTTCCATCTTTTGTGCGTCTAAGAATGCTTCCCTTTGAAATGCTTGTCGATTTCGAGGTTTTGTCAACCAAGAGAACACTAGGCGAGCAAGGTGAACAGCTACATTGTGCCAGGTTGCAGACGCATCTGACAAGAACAAATTACTAGGTGATTGCGCACTTGAGGTCACACCGACATGAGTTGCAGCGACATCTACACTTGAGGTGATGTTTGTACACGGGCAATTCGTGGTGGTTACAAAAATGCAAATGAACGTTGGCGACAATTGCAGAAGAATTAATGTTAGTGCATTTTGTGAAGAGAAACTGGTTGGGAGACATGGCTATCTCAAAGGAGCTACATATGAATTGTAATCTGTCAAGCTGCGATATTCTGGTTGCGTGCAGCTTGGAAGTAGGTGAAGGAAGCTTAGAATAACCCTGTTTTTAATTACTGCTTCAATTTTCCTAGCAAGCATTTAAACAATTTTGAGCTGAAGATTGTTAGGATGGAACAGGTTATGGCTGCCCCGCCTAAATTGTACCATGTTGGAATCCATGTAATTTCTATTTATGCCTCTTTACACAACTCGCATGCATCAACTCATTTTAAGAACGGATTCGATTCACATTTGCTGTTGTAATTTTAATTTGACTTGCAGAAACATGAGACATGCATGCAGCGCTTTTTGGTAGTTGTATATGAAATTCTATACTAGTTAAAATGACTTATTCAGGACACTGACTTCACCTGGATTGTTTAATAAAGTGATGCTAAAAGAAGGCAAGAAGGGGGAAAATAGAACTTGCGACGATGGCAAAGGTTGAGTTTAGATCCTGGAGGGGAAGTGCTCAACAGACTCAAGGTTGCGCGGCCTCTTAGTCAAGATGTGCTCTGGTCGAACCAGATCATACATACTGCCTGGCCGAAGTCCCAATCTGGCTGCCACCACACCCGTGTAGGCGTCCTCGAGGGGAAAGGCCTGAGTGAAGAGCATACCAATCGCCAATCGCTCTAGTTGTGGGAAGCCTAGCAGGAGGAAAACACCACACATGTAGGTGGGATACACTGCCCATGGCACCTCCTGCTTCTCCACCGACCACCTGTTGAGGCCTCTTGGCACGAATCGTCGCACGGGGATACTGAAGAGGACTTTCCATGGTGCAGGTTGGCTCGTATCTCAGGCGGTAGTATGATAATGGAAATGGGGAGGCCGTCGTCAATGAAGAGAAGAGTGAGTCGAGAGTTGCGACAGAATGCGGCTGGCCATTGGAGAGAGTAGATTGTCTTCGTGGTGGGATTGTACTACGTGTCCTCATAGTCACCCACCACGAGGTCATTGTACTTATACTGTTTGCACTACTGAACCAACTTATCGCAGCATTGATCAATGTCGGTATCGTGGGTGATGCCAGCGTCGAGTGAAAAATGGGTGTTTGAACAAACATCTCAACACACATTAACTAAGTTATGTGCATGATCGAACATACCTAGGAATACACATTTACTGTAAAATGCGTGTGTTTATGCATACTTATGAATACACATAAAATGCCTTATGCGTATGATCAAACATACTTAGTAACGCACATTTATTGAAAAATAGGTATTTTCGAAATTACTTATTAATGCATTTTCTGGCACACCTTTATTTCAACATACTTATGGACGCACATTTACTCACGCATAGCTACTTTCAAATCCGCTTATTTGCACACATTTACACCCACCGACCTATTTTCGGATGTATTTTTGAGCACATCTTTACTCACACATGAGTCTCTTGGAGCATACTTTATAAATTGCATCAAATGAATCACACGTAAGATCAAAAATGTTTCTAGAATTTTATTTGTTAAAACATGCGTATGCTGCAACATATTTGAGAAATAGCATTTACACAAACATACGTGTGAACTAACATAATAATCGCCACATGTTTACTCACACATAGGTAGATACGAGCATACTTATGAAAACACATTAGCTAAAGCATTCGTATGATAGTAAATACTTATGAACGCACATCACTTCACGCATGCGTAAGTTTGAACATGCCTATGAACTCACATTTACTGAAACATACGTACACTCGAACGCACTTATGAACGCATATTTACTAACACACATGGATAATAGAACATCCTTATGGATAAACCCTTCCTCATACCTACGTTTGTTCGAATATACTTATGAGAACGCATTGAGCCTCACATACGTACGCTAGATCACACATATGAGCACACATTTACTCATGGTAGGTATGCTCGAACATGCCTTTGAATTTACATTTGCTCAGTCATACGTATTTTCAAACATATTTATGAACTTACTCTTACCCAGACAGTTTTTTTCGATTATATCCATGATCCCCTCTGTATTTTAATCAAACGTATGTCTAGATGTTCATAGCTTCACACCTTTTTAAACCTACCTATTTTTACTATTATATGTGGGCCCATTTTTACTTAACCACACTTTTGTTTCATTACGCATATTACTATTTTTGTATTCCAACCTGTCTTTCCCATTTGTTTACTAAAATATTTTGTATTCGAATCTTCTTATGATCACAAATTTATTACAGTTCTTCCTTTTTGCATACCTTCTAACATTTTATCACTTAAATGTACTTACATTTGAATACACATACATTTTCTTAGCTGATATCACTACATACTCTCATGGCATTCTCCCTCCTCTTTAGCTCTTACCGGAACATACAAGTTTGCCGTGCCAATTTTTCATAAAGTATTTAATTCTATTCCAACGGCGCATTTTTCAATGTGCGGCAATCAATGGATTAGGAGAAGAACAAGGTTTCAATCCACTCAAATATATGTGTTTACACATCTATTCTCCCAGTTTGCCAGCTAATAAACAATGGCAAATCGCATATTTATTCGCTTTTAGCGTACAGCAACTTTGAGCTGCTTTTAAATAGCCATAGAGAGTGCAGACTGTGACCATAAGTGGCTAGATGGCTATGTTAGCTCCTTGTTAATGGCGGAGTTGGGCTGTTCTAGCCAGTGTACACTGGATCCATCTCGGCTATTCAACTTGTCGATAATATCTGGTTGAAGTAGGGAGCGGATTTTCTGATGGATTACTGCAATGTCAAGTTCTCCTGGTTTCACGTCATAAGGTAACACCATCACCCACAGATTATTCGTAGTGGGGTCCACAACGAGTAGAAGATAAGCCTGAGAATCAACACCAATGCAAGGTGCAGTCTCAGTTCAGAAAATGGGCTACTGATCATTCACCTTTCTCCTCCCGTATTATCGTTGGTGTCGTCTCATATACGGAGTATTCGAGATACCATTCACTTAGTGGTATGCTTCCATTGGTGCACATTTCAAAATCCAACAATAATCTGATATCAATGTACAGTTTCTCTACTTGTCTAACAGGAAACAGTTCGTTTTGCCAAGCGTGTGACAAAACAGACCCCGTCACCTCGAATGCAGCCATCATATTTCCAGTGGACGAGGATGCATAACAGTGCATGCGAGTACTCCTTCCATCGCATTATTTGGCGGATATTTATAGACTCGAAAAACCGTAATGTGAGTATAGATGACTGTCAGAGTTTAAGATAAAACACGTACGTATCATTCCACTAAGCTGGATGATATTTAATTCTGCCTGAACATGGATGAAACCCCGCTGTTATGGTGGGAGGAAGGTGACCACAAAAATCGGTCATATGTACATCCGCTGATTTGAGGGAATTCTTCGCATAGTCTGAGTGTCGATGCATTGGGAATGGCTCTCAGGCACATTTAGCACATTATGTGAAACTGGTTAAAAACAATCTGTGCACACGATACCAATAAGAAGGAGGAAAAGGAGGAGTGAAGGAGACACCTTGATTTACCAGATGTTAAGTTTACCAGACCATTTGATAAACTTGCATGGCCTTCCATATTCTAAGGTGACCCATCCAACAAGCCAAAGTGATCACACATCTTCACTCACTCATTTTGCGCCGTAAATGCCCGCAAACGCAGAAGAGGATTGCCGCTGGATTTTACGCAAGTCCCGACTATACAGACCACTGAGGCGAGAATCTTGCTAATGCAGAGATGAAGAACTGTAAGTTCACTGATAACCATTCCAGGGTCAAAGGCAGCGATTAGTCAGTTAGCCGCGCTAACCGCGAGCGAATGAAATCACCGACTGCGAGTAGAACACAGACTTACACATGGACTTGCAATCAAGCTAGCTCTCGGGCGCCAACGCAAAAGTGTGCCTGGTCTGCACTATTGAAGCACAATTATGTTAATGTTTGCTGTTGGTACTACCGCGTTCAAAGAAAATTATCTAGTGTAGTTATTCCTGTAGATAGTGGAGGAGGAAGGTGAGATAGTAGAGTGACCGGTAAAAAAAGTCCGTGCAATTGAAAGCTAATTTGTCAGGTTAGATGGAATCAAGCAGACGAGTGACGTGCCTTTTCTATTAACCCATGAACTCCATCAATGAATATGACTGTATCCTGCAAAGGCGCAAAAGAAGGCTAATGCTCGTTTAGTAAAATTTAGCACGGCACATACAAATATAAAACTTTACAATCAAATTTAATTGGCCACTAGCAATTATTCGAGAAGCCTGTTGGTAGATTAGGCACTGGAGTAGCGAAGTAGTAAGTGGTCAAGCCATGGAAAGTGCATTCTTTGGAGTGAGTGCTAATGGAATCTGTGTCCAAGCCCGCCTTCTAGTTTAGTGCGCTCGAACGCTGCGACAAATGAACACATTGCAAATTCTTGCCGCCAAACAAAACCATCGAGTGCTCTTTGTTTCATCAGTATCTCTTTTCAACAAATCCGATAAAGCCTCCTTCGGTCGTCAACCAACCGAAGAAATGACCTACTCGTTTCTTTCACGAGTGATCTATCTAAGTTTCTTTCGCTTATAATTCTTCTCTGTGACACCAGCGGTACTGTCTAGGGAACTGTTACACTGCAAATTCAGGTAGATGGAAGATTTTGCAGCTCTATTTAGTCCCTCATCGGAACTCGCAGTGCCATTTTAATCCCAGGGTCTAGTTAAAGTGTTCGAAAAGCAAACCAAATTGATGTTTGCGTGTTATCACGATAAGACTATTCCTGCTTAACGCAAAACATGCTGGCAATTGTGAACTATTCGATGGTGACACTCTAATGACTGTCAAGGCTTCTCTTGCCAGTGAGAGAATGCTGTTTTCGTGTCATTTCTGGCTATTTAGCAGCCAGTCATGGGGTCGAATACGGAGAAGAAATCTTCCTAGCACCTAATAAATTATTTGTCTTGGCGAAATTAGAACTCGCAATTAGAGCCTACAAGAAAATCGCGAGCGAATAATTCATATTTTCTCCGTTGTCTTTTAGACTATAAGGCACGATTTGAGCCAAATTCTATGATTAACTTGTCCTAATACAGCTTAAGTGAAAGTTCTCAAGCTTTCATCTGTACGGCTTCATACTCATGTCCGTAAACCTATAAAATATTGTTCAGAAAAGGGGTGTTTGTTGTTTTACTTGCCTCCATTTCATGCCCGCGCTGTTCCGCCTCCAAAGCAACATCTACAACAGGTTTTTGCTGTGAGCTAAAAGAAGTCGCGCGAATACTTTGGTCACCTAATACCTTCGGATGTACAGTAGTAATGTATGGTAGGGGAGGCAGTGGGACAGGCACCAAGTCGCTTCGCTCCTCTTTGCTGCCCAACAACACTAGGTATATCAAATTGAAAGGTGCTCATAAACTCCTCGTCTAGCGGCCTTGAAAACGGGGTCATTTTAAACAGACTAAGCCAATTCTTATTTGCCACATAATGAATGCATTTTTGTTTGTAGTCGCCAATGGCACCTGACATCTTGGGAAAATGGATATCTAGCCTCAACCTGGACGTTGAACTGGCCTTTAAGAGCACCATGTGGCACGGCAAGGAGTTCGGACGCCAAACACTTGAATATAGCACGCCACAGTGACTTGGTGAAAGCAAATATCTGACTTAAAGTCCAGCATAATTTGCAGTGCCTAAACAAAGAAACCATTCTGAGGGTGTGTACTAAAGACCAAAGTACTACAGATTTATCGTAAATGTGTTAGCTTTTTGGATTAGCGATCAGTGAACTTGAGTTATCTTGGGTTGAACTCACGCAGAATCCAGACCGTGGACGAGTTTACTGCATCGCTCACGGTGACTTTGACTTGAATCCTGAACTATCTAATCAGCAGCCGATTTTGGTCCGGTTACAGTTACGATAAACTCCACTAACATTTGGTTTCCCCTCTCTTCTGAAAATTTATTCAACTTGATGCCATCCTTATCTGCAGTCGCTGTTCTATTTTTCAGGGGGTTACTTCCTTACAGGCAGGTTGCAAAGATCAGACGTGCTTCATACTCAAAGAGAAGTGTAATTTGCGTTAATGATAGGGGGAGCGAGAGCAGTGATTCCACTACTGAATGTCAAGAAAATTCTAGAGGAGGACTACGTCGTCAGTAAAAACTGCGGAAGCAAATTTTTCCCATTTCTAAACTTGCATTGTTACGTTCACTTATTGGAGTTAAAAAGATGAGATTTTATTGGCGGTTTTCTTTATAGTCTCTATAGGTACCCAGCCGTTTTAACAATGGATGAGAAGCTCGCTTTTACGATAGCCGGACTCGCTCAATTTAGCTTCGTCCCTATCTTTGTCCCTAAATTTGACAAATTCCGTTGTCACTTCCGTAGTCCGACACATCTCAATGGTTGATGCCATGACACTTCTACGACTAATGAGAAATGCCAAAATTTGGTTTGCTTACTTTGCTTCCCAGTTCTTCCATTTGCTTCGTAAATCAAATTTGCTTTACCGTAATGAAATAAAAAAAATATGGTGAAACTCTTGTTTGCATCCTGGCTTTGCAAATGTGAGTTTTGCAGCATTTAAGCTAGCATTTGCTCAAGAATACCAAATGCAGCAACAAGAGTTCTGAAAACGGTAGAGAGTACCCACCCTTAGTGGACAGCGGCACCGCAAGAACAGCAGATCTGGTATTTTACCGCTCCTCACAAAAGCAAGCAAAATGTGGAATTTCTTAAGCTTACAAGTGGAGATTGCGAAGAGTGAAGTGATCTCTAAGACTGAACAAGTTGAAGACTTAAGCTTGAGTATACTCTCCAGTTCATAACTTATCTCGATGGACTTTTTACAATTAATCACCATTTGACTCCGTGGTATCATCCTCAAATGACAAATAAACGATTTGTTATTGTCTGCCAAATATACCCCATTATGGTTCTTTGTTCAAAAACCACAAAGTCTCGGATGCTCGACAGTCCGACTGTCTAGGATGTGTTTAGGATAATTGGTTGATATGCTCTACAGGCCTATAAACAAAAAGTGGAGGAAAAAGGTGAAACAATGTAAGAGAATAAATGGATTTGGAATTAGCTGATGGAAAAGGAAGGTACGGAAGATCTTACATGAGAAGAAAGGTACATCGAGCAATGGTAGCTAGTAAATGAAAAGAAAGATTTTAGGCCAATTCATTAGCTAGGCTAGTTTTAGAGGGCTGGCTGGCTGAGAGAAAATAACTTCCTTTTTGGAAAACTAGTTCATTTTAAATGTTAACACGTTTGACATGGTCGGATGACCAGAAAAGATGAAATGGCGCAAAGTGAAGTGTGGGGAGCGGAGGGTAGAGGAAGGAAGGGTGAAGAATCTGTGAACCATTTGCACGAGATTAGTCAATGAGCTGCCTTCTCACTTTAGCCTTTTGCGAAGTGAAACCGGCATACATTTAAAACCATGTAATTCTGCAACGTTGAACAAACTTAAAGAAACAATTAACCGGTTCCTTCTTAACAAACCTTGTGGTATTTGACTTAAGGAGTTTTGTGTAAAATGCATCATAGACAAACTGAACGATAAGTGTCGGCTTGGTCGTCGAATGGTTGAATGAGTTGGTGTTTGGTGAAGGTGGTAACATCCTTAAACTGCTGGTTAGCAGAAGTCCCACCACTGTAGTGATGTGGTTCATTTGGCACAATCACTTGACGAAGCAATTTCTCTTGCATGTTTTACCGACCCCTCGGAGTTACTAACAGTCTGTCTTAAGGAGAATCACCGAGTTACGTAGATGCCATTAGGTAAAATATTAGGTAACCTTAGGTATGTCTTCTTAGCAGATGTATTTTCAGTCACCACACGCTAAAGAGCTAAACTAGGGAGAGCATAGGTGAGCAAACCGCATCAAATTAAAGCCCGTGTTACAACCCTTTAGGAGGCATTCAGGTTCACATCTTATCCTCGCGTCCGCGAATGCGGCCCATTGTTTGGTTCATTCGGACCCAGCCCGCTCCGACACCCTCGGCGCAAATTGTGTGGCCTATGAAGCTGAGCAACTCGCGACAGCCTTACGAGTTGCAATTCAATGCCATCATCGGTTCAGACAGCGCGGTGGCAAACCTTGCGACAGTGGAGAGCAATCTCGTTCTTAAAGGGAATGCGAGCTCCACTACTCTCACGTATGCAGACCTCGTCAAGATCCCTGACGACCACTGGCTTCGACCCCATCATCCCAACGTTTACTTTGCCCATCCACAGGCCCTCAATCTCACTGAGATTTAAGACAATCTCCTTCAACAGAAACCCATTCCACAGGTGAGTCAATTTCAGCTCTCATTTCCCATCCGTTGCACGACTTACCTTCCACTTCTTGCCCTTTCAGCTACCCGTGAACGGTTACATGTTTTGGTACCTCGTAATC
>NW_020170570.1:106532-114088 GCF_000524195.1 Echinococcus granulosus | reverse complement strand
TAACAAACAAAATGTGAATGGGACCAGCGGCACATCATTTTTACTATCGCATTCTAAAATTTAAAATTTTGTCAAACTGAGGGATGCTACAAATCCATGGCTAAGAGCATAAGTCTAAAACTCAAATTCTTTCTTAACCATCGATATAAGTGCTATCTCCAGGCGATTTCCCTTAAAATGATCTAAAAAGATGGAAACGGTGGCCAAGAAAAGGGACAGAAAAGTACAGATTCGAGGGGAAAACCACCGGATCGTGGTAAGCAGTGTTCTGCGGATGCCGGGGAGCTGTCGAAGCATCAGCAGCGGCGTGGCGGCCAGCAGTTGAGCTTCCTCGGTGCTTTGGTAGCGCAAAGTGCCCTTCGCAGGTTTCTGGCTCCTCACAAGGGCCTCTTCAGCAAGCTCAGTTGTCGTCGTTTCAGCCGCCTTTGTGAGCGACAATTTCCTTTACGGATGCATTAATTTGGATGAATCTTAATAAATGCACAAAAGAGTTAGTGGGCCTTTAATGAAAAGGTCCCTTGGTATTTGCACCACATTATTAAATTACAATCAGAATAAAATTCATTCCATCATACGTCAGATTTCACTGTGGTGCTTGAATATTTACTGTTCGGCTTTACCTTAATTCTGAAAATAGGGAAGCAGCATAGAATTGTTTTAGTTATTGTAAACATGGAAAAAATTTACCCAATTTTAGCGGGAGCAAGTAGAACTAAGCTTGAAATAGAATGAGATCAATTTGTTAAAAGTAAAATAAACGATTTTATGTGATTAAATTCGGGTGATAAACAAAATCTTCTTTTGATATCCGCCTATTCCAGCTGCGACCATTACATAGCTGAATCGTTCAACACAACAGCGTAGCTGTAAGGAGTTATAGGAAGCTGCAGTAGTAAGACAAAACATATATTAACATCATACAAAGGGCAAAAGAAGGGCTATTGTAACGATCCAAAGGCCATGCGGCCGTCAAAGTACAATATGCGGAGACTTGGGTGCTCGCATGGTGAGATACCAAGTTAAACCAGCTGCGAAAGCGTCACAACACTGCCTTGATTTATAAAGCCGTATGTAGTTGTTGTATGTTTGCTATACAAAAGTCAACTTGAGTGTAGGAAAAGCAGGAACATCACGGTTATCAGAGAAATTATCCAGTGTGTCGTATGGAGGGACTTCAAATCCTTTGGATGTCGCAGTATCTATCTGTCGACTTCTCGTTGATCTCTATCAACCAAAGGCAGGAAAAATGCATGGAATTTTAAAATTTTAAATAATTCTACATACTTCTAAGTCACATTTAACCATAACATTGACGTTCTGGATATTATTTGAATCTTCTTTACTTCTGTTTCAAGTTTACTTAAGCATTTGAAAAGGACTACAGTATAAAAAGTTTAAATGACCAGCATTAAAATGAGTAAGCAAAAATGACACTGGTATTTATTGAAGATTTGGTAAGAACGCATTAGTTCTTTTGCCGTTTGCAGCCACAGGCCCAGATGGACTGTTTCGTTTGGCCCTTCATACGAACCCACATATCAGTTAGGCCCCTTGAAGCCCTTCATTCCGCATAAAGTACTGCCTGTTGTGAAGGAAGTCGTACTCGAGATCGTCGACCGCGCCTTCAAACGCGCTGACGATGTGGACGCCGGCGGTCTGGCGGTAAACCTCTCAAACGCTGTGCGTATTGCTGTCAGGGATTTGGGACTCCCCAGGTGAGGGCCTTACTAAATTGCTGCCGGATTCTTTGCACGAGCGTTGTTGCCGATTTTTCTCGTGGTCACGCTTCTACTTTGGTAATAACAATACTTCCTGTTAATTTTTCAAAACTGGAAGATATTATCAAAGGCAATAAGATAACTTTTTTGTCAGAGAATAAAGTTGCTAAGTCCACTAGTGGTATTAAGCACCACGGAGTTGATTGAAATGCCTGAATATAGCGTCCTTGGCAAGGAAAGCAGTATTGGAATGGAGACGTTTGACATTTGTCGCCAAATGCCGGACTGTGGTCTATAGTGAAGCTATTTTACATACCTTTTGCATTTCGCTGCAACAGTTGTCTGAATGCAACAAGAGGAAGGAAACCTCATGCTCTTATACTTAATCACTTCTTTAAGGTCGAAATACATCTGCTAGAAGTAGGGTCAACTCAAAGTCATTAGCATTCAAGTATTCCTTCTTCACTTTGTCTTTGCTGGTTCGACCTTTGTACAGGAGTTGTTTTACTTCTGAAATCCAAATAAGATCCCCAGGCAACTCAATCAAAATTGCCATTACTTTGGATCGGAATTTCTTGGCGCTGCTGCAATCGCAGCTTGACACATCCATGAGGATGGAAGAGGTCACAACATTATAAAGTATTATGGCCGTGTGAAAGGGCTAGAGGACTACAGTTATTCATAGAACGGACCAAAACATGGATCATTTCCCCAGAATAATGCTGCGGATTATTCTGTGATCCGGCTTTCTCTCGTCCACGTTTTTTAAGTTATTTTTCTAACTTGATTAAGACCATTAAAGGTCCCATCTAATATTTCTTCTTTGACACTGCTCATGTCACCTTCATTGGTACCAAGATAGAATTAAGAGGCTACGTATGAAGACTTCACCTGGTTGTCTAAAGTCGGACAATAACTAAGTACGCTTTAATTGGAACCAAGTAAAGATGTATCCCATGAGGTTTAACTAGAGAGTTAAAATAGAAGGATCACACTAACATGGAAGCATAAAAGCGGCCGAAGTGTCGAACTATTCAACTGCTGTCTTCGCCTCGAGACGCTTGAATGAGATTTGGAAATAGGCATATCGCAGTTTTTTGGCACAACACAGAAGTGGTACATCAATCTACCCACTTAACTCCAAATGCACTCAGCATTCAAGCAAAATCTCACCACTTTACAGGGTGCAGAACCCTCTCTGTAAACAATAGCGATGCTTTTGACTAAGATCATCTACTGATTTCGATACTTTCATTGAAAAATCTGAAAATATTACATGAACAATAAAAAACTGCTACCGAAAGTAATCTTCCTAATACCTAAGACTTGGACGAAAATCCTCATCTAAATGACCATGCTTAGGTTCAAGTACGTGGTTTACACAGCAGTGACGAGAGATAGCGGTCAATCAATGTTGGCAGTGTCAAGGGCCTTGTGGAACCCCAAGTTCGACCGTCAAGTCGCCATCGAGCATCGGAGAGACAAGTATATCATACATGTTATCGTTTTTGCCTGCTACCACGACTGAATGCGAACTACAGACAGCTACTTATGGAATAAAATGCTACTATATGCCCTCTACTTTTTCCCCCTCCCTGTTACCTACTTATTTCATTACTGTCCAGCGTCTACTTAATTCTATTCAGCGACCGAAAGCGTACGAATCAACTCAGCAAAAAATCCACATACAACAGATCCATAAGGAACACTTCATAACCGTTTCAGTCTAAAGGCGCCTCAGTTTCATAATTAATTGACTCAAAAACTCCTGAGAAGCACCCTTTCGTTTGTTATGTTATAAATTGGTACCTAGCCAACGAAAACAAAGTTTGTTTGCTAGACTTGAGTTGGCTTATCCCTTTCCTCAAAGGAGAAAAGGAGTAAATCTACTTAAAGAAATAAAACTCAGTACCAAATGTAATCAAAATTTTGCCGATTTTCTAAATACCTACAGATAAAACTATATTTGAACGTCGGTAAAACGGTTCTAGATTATAACAAACAAAATGTGAATGGGACCAGCGGCACATCATTTTTACTATCGCATTCTAAAATTTAAAATTTTGTCAAACTGAGGGATGCTACAAATCCATGGCTAAGAGCATAAGTCTAAAACTCAAATTCTTTCTTAACCATCGATATAAGTGCTATCTCCAGGCGATTTCCCTTAAAATGATCTAAAAAGATGGAAACGGTGGCCAAGAAAAGGGACAGAAAAGTACAGATTCGAGGGGAAAACCACCGGATCGTGGTAAGCAGTGTTCTGCGGATGCCGGGGAGCTGTCGAAGCATCAGCAGCGGCGTGGCGGCCAGCAGTTGAGCTTCCTCGGTGCTTTGGTAGCGCAAAGTGCCCTTCGCAGGTTTCTGGCTCCTCACAAGGGCCTCTTCAGCAAGCTCAGTTGTCGTCGTTTCAGCCGCCTTTGTGAGCGACAATTTCCTTTACGGATGCATTAATTTGGATGAATCTTAATAAATGCACAAAAGAGTTAGTGGGCCTTTAATGAAAAGGTCCCTTGGTATTTGCACCACATTATTAAATTACAATCAGAATAAAATTCATTCCATCATACGTCAGATTTCACTGTGGTGCTTGAATATTTACTGTTCGGCTTTACCTTAATTCTGAAAATAGGGAAGCAGCATAGAATTGTTTTAGTTATTGTAAACATGGAAAAAATTTACCCAATTTTAGCGGGAGCAAGTAGAACTAAGCTTGAAATAGAATGAGATCAATTTGTTAAAAGTAAAATAAACGATTTTATGTGATTAAATTCGGGTGATAAACAAAATCTTCTTTTGATATCCGCCTATTCCAGCTGCGACCATTACATAGCTGAATCGTTCAACACAACAGCGTAGCTGTAAGGAGTTATAGGAAGCTGCAGTAGTAAGACAAAACATATATTAACATCATACAAAGGGCAAAAGAAGGGCTATTGTAACGATCCAAAGGCCATGCGGCCGTCAAAGTACAATATGCGGAGACTTGGGTGCTCGCATGGTGAGATACCAAGTTAAACCAGCTGCGAAAGCGTCACAACACTGCCTTGATTTATAAAGCCGTATGTAGTTGTTGTATGTTTGCTATACAAAAGTCAACTTGAGTGTAGGAAAAGCAGGAACATCACGGTTATCAGAGAAATTATCCAGTGTGTCGTATGGAGGGACTTCAAATCCTTTGGATGTCGCAGTATCTATCTGTCGACTTCTCGTTGATCTCTATCAACCAAAGGCAGGAAAAATGCATGGAATTTTAAAATTTTAAATAATTCTACATACTTCTAAGTCACATTTAACCATAACATTGACGTTCTGGATATTATTTGAATCTTCTTTACTTCTGTTTCAAGTTTACTTAAGCATTTGAAAAGGACTACAGTATAAAAAGTTTAAATGACCAGCATTAAAATGAGTAAGCAAAAATGACACTGGTATTTATTGAAGATTTGGTAAGAACGCATTAGTTCTTTTGCCGTTTGCAGCCACAGGCCCAGATGGACTGTTTCGTTTGGCCCTTCATACGAACCCACATATCAGTTAGGCCCCTTGAAGCCCTTCATTCCGCATAAAGTACTGCCTGTTGTGAAGGAAGTCGTACTCGAGATCGTCGACCGCGCCTTCAAACGCGCTGACGATGTGGACGCCGGCGGTCTGGCGGTAAACCTCTCAAACGCTGTGCGTATTGCTGTCAGGGATTTGGGACTCCCCAGGTGAGGGCCTTACTAAATTGCTGCCGGATTCTTTGCACGAGCGTTGTTGCCGATTTTTCTCGTGGTCACGCTTCTACTTTGGTAATAACAATACTTCCTGTTAATTTTTCAAAACTGGAAGATATTATCAAAGGCAATAAGATAACTTTTTTGTCAGAGAATAAAGTTGCTAAGTCCACTAGTGGTATTAAGCACCACGGAGTTGATTGAAATGCCTGAATATAGCGTCCTTGGCAAGGAAAGCAGTATTGGAATGGAGACGTTTGACATTTGTCGCCAAATGCCGGACTGTGGTCTATAGTGAAGCTATTTTACATACCTTTTGCATTTCGCTGCAACAGTTGTCTGAATGCAACAAGAGGAAGGAAACCTCATGCTCTTATACTTAATCACTTCTTTAAGGTCGAAATACATCTGCTAGAAGTAGGGTCAACTCAAAGTCATTAGCATTCAAGTATTCCTTCTTCACTTTGTCTTTGCTGGTTCGACCTTTGTACAGGAGTTGTTTTACTTCTGAAATCCAAATAAGATCCCCAGGCAACTCAATCAAAATTGCCATTACTTTGGATCGGAATTTCTTGGCGCTGCTGCAATCGCAGCTTGACACATCCATGAGGATGGAAGAGGTCACAACATTATAAAGTATTATGGCCGTGTGAAAGGGCTAGAGGACTACAGTTATTCATAGAACGGACCAAAACATGGATCATTTCCCCAGAATAATGCTGCGGATTATTCTGTGATCCGGCTTTCTCTCGTCCACGTTTTTTAAGTTATTTTTCTAACTTGATTAAGACCATTAAAGGTCCCATCTAATATTTCTTCTTTGACACTGCTCATGTCACCTTCATTGGTACCAAGATAGAATTAAGAGGCTACGTATGAAGACTTCACCTGGTTGTCTAAAGTCGGACAATAACTAAGTACGCTTTAATTGGAACCAAGTAAAGATGTATCCCATGAGGTTTAACTAGAGAGTTAAAATAGAAGGATCACACTAACATGGAAGCATAAAAGCGGCCGAAGTGTCGAACTATTCAACTGCTGTCTTCGCCTCGAGACGCTTGAATGAGATTTGGAAATAGGCATATCGCAGTTTTTTGGCACAACACAGAAGTGGTACATCAATCTACCCACTTAACTCCAAATGCACTCAGCATTCAAGCAAAATCTCACCACTTTACAGGGTGCAGAACCCTCTCTGTAAACAATAGCGATGCTTTTGACTAAGATCATCTACTGATTTCGATACTTTCATTGAAAAATCTGAAAATATTACATGAACAATAAAAAACTGCTACCGAAAGTAATCTTCCTAATACCTAAGACTTGGACGAAAATCCTCATCTAAATGACCATGCTTAGGTTCAAGTACGTGGTTTACACAGCAGTGACGAGAGATAGCGGTCAATCAATGTTGGCAGTGTCAAGGGCCTTGTGGAACCCCAAGTTCGACCGTCAAGTCGCCATCGAGCATCGGAGAGACAAGTATATCATACATGTTATCGTTTTTGCCTGCTACCACGACTGAATGCGAACTACAGACAGCTACTTATGGAATAAAATGCTACTATATGCCCTCTACTTTTTCCCCCTCCCTGTTACCTACTTATTTCATTACTGTCCAGCGTCTACTTAATTCTATTCAGCGACCGAAAGCGTACGAATCAACTCAGCAAAAAATCCACATACAACAGATCCATAAGGAACACTTCATAACCGTTTCAGTCTAAAGGCGCCTCAGTTTCATAATTAATTGACTCAAAAACTCCTGAGAAGCACCCTTTCGTTTGTTATGTTATAAATTGGTACCTAGCCAACGAAAACAAAGTTTGTTTGCTAGACTTGAGTTGGCTTATCCCTTTCCTCAAAGGAGAAAAGGAGTAAATCTACTTAAAGAAATAAAACTCAGTACCAAATGTAATCAAAATTTTGCCGATTTTCTAAATACCTACAGATAAAACTATATTTGAACGTCGGTAAAACGGTTCTAGATTATTTCGCAAAAAGATAATCCAGCAGATCTGAAGAAAAAAAATGCAAATGTGATAAGTGGATAATTTACAGGCAAAAGGATAAATAGTAGGACTATCAATTAGTTTAAAATACGCAACTTCGCCAATGCTAC
>NW_020170570.1:92901-106432 GCF_000524195.1 Echinococcus granulosus | reverse complement strand
GGGACGTGGACGCAAGCCGTGTAGACGCAATCGGAAAAGCAGCAGCACACTCTAAAGCTACACAATCCACCACAGATTGCATTTCCTAGACTCATTTCAGATATCAGGTGCGGTGGCATATAAATATCTTTGTTGTACAAAAACCACTACCAACGAAATTTCTTTAACTAGAGACCTTCCTATTGTTTTTAAATAATTTAAAACAACTAGCATTCTACCAATGATACAGATGAGTTTTGTCCATGGAAGTATCCGATGTCTCCCACAGCTAGTTATTGCTATAAAAGTAGCCTAAAATTGAAGAAATAATATATAGCTGAAAGTGTTTGAAATCAAGGCATTGAAATTTTTCATTTCCAATTTTAAATCCATCAAATCTGCGCGTAGCGTTGTTCGTAACCTATCTCGTAGTGCACAAAAAGCAGCAGCCTTTTTGTATCAAATTCTCATAAATTGTATTAAAGTACCATTGCAAAAAGGAATCCACAACACACGACGTTTGGGGACCGGCGGCATATAAACAAGGCGAGAGAGCATTACTGCTGACTGGCTGCCGAGACTATTCGATCGAGCTGCCGCCTGAGTCCTAGTAGCTTTTCCACAAGCCCCAGGTGCTGCTGGTGCAGACCTTGAGCCCCACAACCAAGGTCACCGCTGCTCGTTTTGGGCTCTGCATGCAGCTCCACCAGGTGTGTGGTCAGGTGATCCAGCATCCGGGTACTCTGCAATTGCCTGGGACAAGGGAAGGGATAGCATTTGATTAGGCAGCTGTTCTACTTACTAATTTCATTTCAGTAAAAAAATGATTTAATCAAACCGTTGAGTGACTTTTGAAGAAGGAAGGAATTCATTCATGAATTCATGAATTCATTCATTCATTTTGATCAGTAGTAGAGGAAGGTAGAAAGAACCCACCTCCGCCTCAGTGGCAGGCGATTGGCGTTTTCAATAAAGTCGGTAATGAATGTGTAGATGGCCTCCATCAGGCGTGAACGAACGCAATCTTGCATCCAAAAGGAATTCTGTTGATTAAAAAGAAAATTGCAAAATTCAGCCAAAATTATGAGGAGAGGCGGAGATTCTGAGCACGGTGCATACCTCTCAGTTGTAAAGAAGAGACTAACCTTCCTACAAAGAATGATGTTATAGGCCTCAACGATTTCAGGATCAGAGGGTATCTTCGCCGAGGCGAAGATAGAAGGGACCCAGCTAGAGGGCAGTGATTGTTGAATGGCATAGCGTTCTAGCGTGGAGATGATCACTACTATAAAAAAAGGCAAATCGTAAAAGCGTAAAGGAAGTGAATGCAAGACTTACCAAGTGGAAAAAAGGTATAATCAGCGGAATGGGGTGCATAGAGAGGCACAGTCGTGGTGGAAACTGCCGCATTGAGCGAGAGATTCACTGTAGCCACCGCAAGACGCATATAGAGTCGACTGAGGCAGGTGGAAAGGGTTAGCTCTAGGCCACGAGCTGTCTTTCGGTTTGTGGAGAGACGCTTTCGACGAGTCTGAACAGGTGAATTTAAATGCGAATCACTATCGCCACAAAGGAGCAGACGGTGCAAAAGAGAAGTCCAGATGGCCTCCACGAGATCGACATCCTGGGAAGGAGAAAAGGTAAATGGGCGTTGGGTTCCGAAATAAGCGGAGAGTGAACTTACTGCTTCGCCGGCGAAATGCAATAGCAAGAGCTTTGACTCGTGAAGTTCGAAGGGGTCGGCGTAGCAGGCGAAAAGCTCGGAAGCGGGAAGGAGGGGACCCCGGGTGAGTTCGGTGAGAGCTTGCTCTGCCTTCGAGTGAGAGAAGGTCGTGCTAGTAGAGACTGCGGCACTGGTGCTTGTGGCCGCCAGCTCGATACACAACTGGCGCTGCAACTCTGCAACTTCCAGACGGTCCTGTAAGTCAGCAAGGTATTCCGAGGTTTCCACCAGCTGTGACTCTGGAAAAAAGAATTAAGCCAGTTTGGCTGAATGCCCATCTGTTAGGGGATGGTGAGAAGAGAGCAGAACTCACGGGGAAGAGCCTTGATAGCGACAATGGCACGAGCGAGGTAGTCAAGACGGTCCTCGAGAGTGAGGCCCTCACCGGCGCCGGCAGTGGTGGCGAGGTGTTCAAGGACCTGCGCGGCCTCTCGACGAGCGCCGCGGGCCTCCAACTGACGCCAGAGGAGACGACGCAGTGCCACGTCATTGGGCGTCTGACACAGATGCGACTGAAGGTACACTTCCAAGTAAGGCGAGTTCAGCTCCACAACCTGCTCCAACAAACCATTCGATAGGAGCCACGCAATCACCTGACGGGAAAACAAATCGCTGTGTCAAATTGCAGATGACTGAAACAGGTGCTTAGCATCATATCTTTTAGCTAGTGAAGAAGTGGATTTTGAGTGTCTATAATAACTTATCCCAGTGCTTACATTTCGCATAGTTGATGCAGCGGCAGTATAGAGGCATAGAACAACCTCAGCGATCTACAAAAATTCTTCAATTCACAGGATGACTATCAAACGTAAATATCACAGAAGGATGACTGCTATAGAGGTCAAGTTGAATTTTGCCAAGCGCTCCAAATTAACACTCTGCAATCTCCGATCCCAGTAACCGGGTGAAATCCAAATATTGAGTTGAAAAGTATTGAAGTCCAAAATGAGAACAAGGTAACAGAAAGAAATTGATGTAAAGCTTCACCATGAAAAGGTATACTACATGGTATTTTACTAGGTGGCTCTGCTTTTGGAGGAAGTTTCCCTAATTCGATCTACTAAGATTGACAGGAAGCATGACTGATTTGGGGATCAATGGCTTCCTGCTTTAATGAAAAATCGGCTTATTTTCTTCGCTCCCGATTCATGCCTAGTTACGAAAGCATGGACTATATTCTGATCGCGGCGGATGAGCAAAGATGAAGTCTAAAAAAAGGCTTTCTAAAGGGATTGTCAGTAACATCATCCCTGGGACCTAATACTTAAAAATTCTAACATTTAACACTTAGTGGCTAAATGCTGGATTGGCTCGAATTGCGCTAAATGGTGGAAAGATAAAAGCTACTTTGCAACCCGGATGCATAAAACGCAGTGTTAGCAAGATATGTGATCTTGAAAGAGAAATCAGCCTCAAAGATCCTACTAAATTCGAAGGCACTCCTAACAAACACCCATCTTCACCCCCACATCAGTTTCAGTAAGGCTGTTTAAAAGCAAATAACATTGAGGCAAGTGAAAGTGACCAGCCAAGAGTCATGGTCCTTCAAACAACTTAGAATAATGGCCTGAACAGCAAACCAACGGTGCCCATACGTTATCACAGAAGTCAAGTTTAGATGTTAGTAACAATATTCATTGAGAGCATTTAAAAATATAACCAAAAAGCATGAAATATGATAGAGAACCCACCTCAAAGTGTGCCACCATGTCATCCAATTTAAAGATGAACTTTAGAATGGCTAAAAGAGTGCGCCGAACAACTTCCTTTGTAGGGTTGACACCGATACTCTGTAACACACCGCCAGGCGGCTCCGCCTGCGTCTCCAGCTCCGACTCCGGGATACGCGAAGCAGAGGCGGGGAGGCAAGCCATCTCGAGAAGGCTACTGAGACAGCCCAGAGCCACACGGTACGCATCGTACCGACTCTCCACCACCTCCACCTCCGTCCGAGGAGTAGCACTCGCGGACTTTGCAAGGAGTAACGACGCCGAAGCCTCCGCCGCCGGTTGGCGCGATTCCCGCAGACACGCCAATGTCACGTCAAGAGGATCACGTTGTCGGGCGATAGAGAGGCAGAGACTGATGGCGGCACCCCACCCACCTACCGTGGTAACGAGTTTGTTCACGGCCGCCGCAATGTTGAGTGAAGGCCCCGCGGAGTGCAGGAGATCCACAGCTTCTGCAATAAGCTCGTCTCGGTGCTCCCCCGAAGTGGTTAGTGACGCAGCGCGCATCAAGAGTTCCTCCGCGCGAGCACAGAGTGCGTCCTCGTTGCCGAAGAGGTTGGGACAGACGCTGCGCAGACGAGCACAAAGTGCTTCCACGGAGGCCGTTAGACATTGGCCTGAGATGTAGTACTCAATCAGAGCGGTGATAAGTGCCGAGCGGATGTCAGGAATGGTGGAGGTAGTGGGAGATGGTGCGGCTGCTGTGCGGGGCATCCAGCACACGAAGGCCTCCACGGGTAGACTGATAAGGTCCGTGCGTTGTTCTTCACTGAGCTGACTGTAAGCAGTAAATGTGAGAAAAGGCTTTACCTCCTGCTTGTAAAGAAGAAGAGCGGAAGTAAACGCACCTGGTGATAGCGTGAACGTTGTGTTGACTAATGATCTGCCAGAGACCGGTAAATTCAATAAAAGAGGATAGGAGGAGGCAGAGGTCCTGTGTAAGACGTGCGAGAGGCGAGAGGGTGGACTCAGTCGGACCACTTCGACGTCCATTAAGGAAGGAGGATGTCGATGATATCGACGCCTTCTGGCTGGACGACTCAAGGAGGGCTTTAAGGTAGCGCAGCTGGTGCAGAATCCATTCAAGGTCATCCGAATTTAAGCGCGAAGTTATCTATCAAAATTATCAACCCTTATGAGACTGAGCATTAGTGGAACCATTTATTTTCAAATTATTATTATGGACTTAGATCTACAGAACAACTTGGCGTTTTTTTCCTTGACGCTCTCAACTCACAATGAGAGAATCTTTGGCGACGGCGCTGGCGGAGGCAGTGGCCTTAGCGATGGCGGTAGAGACGAAGGTATAGAAGAAGCTAGTCAAACCACCAGACACGCTGTCGGGCCTATGACTAGCGGAGGAAAAGCCGAGCGCAGTCTGGTCAGCAACCGCGAGCATCGGAGCACGCCAAAGAGGTCGTGCCACTCGTGAGAGGAAGAGGGAGGCACCGAGCACTAGAAAGGTGTCAGCCATCGCCTCCTGCTGGCCTAATGAACCCATCATTCCCAAATCTGGCAGTGATGTCATTGCTCCCATCGCCGCCACAGCTCCTAATGCCGGTGCTGTGGCTGAAGCCGCACCGTGACAGAGGACCGGGGGTTGCCAGAAGCGCGCAGCCTCCGCGGCGAAATATACCACCGCCTGTAGAAGATTAAAAATTAATTCATACCGCTAAGCCATAGAACGCACCGAGAAAACAAGTGAACCATTCCGAATTCATTCACTGGATTACGAAATATTGACTATATGAAGCTGTAATAAATATTGTGTTGGGAGGCTGTGCTTTTAAGCATTGGTCAATAATAAAGTTATGTTTGGATTAATACATACTATAACGCTTTCAGAGAGCCCGGAAGCTGCAGCATTATATTTTACCCAATTTTAATGTCTGAAAATAATGAGGATCACGATGACTTGCAGTCTTGGATGAAGCAAGGGGAACCAGATGGTAACAATACCTACTCTTTCGGCCTGAGCGACTACATCTGTTTTGCCCTGCTCAGAGGCTGCAATGGCGATGGCGGCGCAGATAGACTCCTCCGGACCAAACTGATGCAGAAAAGTGCTCAAAAAGTTCCTATCTGCGGAATCCAAGGAGACGGTGGCATCGGTGGTGAAAGGAACGGCACCAGAAGTGAGGAGAAACTCACGCAGTCGCTGGAGCGGAGAGGGCAAACGGAGGTGTACGATGCCGTGGGCGGTGATGACTAACACACGGCGGTAATTTGGATCCAGATGCTGCGTCAACATCACTGGTGGAGAGCCCTTTGGAAACGGCGGTTGCGATGGCGGCGGATGCTGTTGTGGCTGCGCACAAAGCGTTACGCCACCAAATCCTGTTTGTTGAGGGCTTCAACGCGAAAAGGATCTCATTGTGCGGCTGCATATGCTCATGACAGCGATAGACGCACGAAAGATTTGGATAAACACCCTAACAACAAATTTTGTGGATAGACATATTTGGAGGGAGGAGGAGCCTTTTTACTGTATTGCAACAGTATACTCAAACCAGGGCCTTGTATTTCGCTCCGATAGATTAATTTTCCTCATTAATTATAAAAAAAAAAGTGATGGAGACTTGGTGAAAAAGGTTGACCAACGAATATCTTTCCTAGAGTGAGTCTGAAGAAAGCAACAAAATTGTCGAGGCAAAAATGAGATCGGAATTCCCAAAAACATTGTTATCAAAGAGAATAAAATCTGGAGGTTGTAAAGAAAGTGCCTTAAATAACCTTGAGGATGAGATGGGTATTCCTGCTGCAGCTTGAAAGATAATTGGTAAAACGAAAATCGCGGTCGATCCATTTCGTCATAATAACTAACCAAGTGCAGATACAAAGCAACGCAGTTAAATAATTCATGGCATCGTTTTAAAAAGAATCCGGAAAAAAAAGCAAAAATTCAAGCCCATATGCATGCTTTAATTCAGCTGCATCAAAATATTTTTGAAAACAGTTGTAAAAACAGGCCATCGATCAACATAATACGAACTTATTTGATACAAAATAGAACATCCAACTATAACAAAATCCGAAAACAGCAAATCATGTCAGTGCATTCTGAAGCTCTAGATTTTCATATGCAAAAATGAGTTAAACGGACTGAACGAGCCTGATGCCTACTCGGTTTGAGAAAAACCCGACGATTCATGAGGCAACTCAATGCCTTTCTTATTAAAACTGGACGAGGAGACAGCGAGAAGGGCGTTGGGGATGCCAACAGTATCGCTATTATCGTTAGAAGGTAGCACTGTTAGCGCCCAGGGGGATTCAACCTTCAAAGAGGTGGTCACTATCTCTGACAGACAAGGCGACCACGGAAATGGGTCCGGGGAGATCACACTGAGGGTCAGCGTGTTTATCCTCTCTGGCGGCGAGTCATCGGTAGCTGATTTTGGCAGAGTCGAGGCAAAAATGACTGTGCCTCGCGTCTCCGCCACCAATCTGAAAAGTGGAAGAGGAAATGAATGGGTCGCTGCATCCCGATGGGTGGCATGAGAAAAGTAACAATGTACTTGACGTCACCGAGGGCAAACGGTTGAAAAGGGAGTTGTTGCTGATGTTGCTGCTGCTGTTGTTGGGGCAGCATCGAAGTATCTGGAATGCTAGGGTCCAGCAGAGCAAGCGGAGGCAGACGGACATGGGCAATGCGGAGGCCCTCAGCAAAGTAGATGCGAATGCCAGACGCGGTGACTGCCATCATCTGAATCGGACCAGCCTCGTCAGACAATGCATAGATTGATATGATCCTGGAGATAAAGGTAAAAAATGGGGCTGGAAAACCCGAGAAAAGGCCTTTTTAAATGCTGCGCTATTATTTGCCTTCCTCGTACCTGGAAAAGTGGCTTCGATCTACCGACCGAACAACCGATGCAGCTCGATAAGCCAAATCGGAGACAGTGAGACTTGAGAGTTTGGAGAGGTGGTTGGCGGCAGCTTTGCTGCCAGGAATGTCGTATCGATAGACGGCTAGGTGAGAATTAGCTGACAACGTCCACAGAAATCCGCGCCTTGAATCCACAGAAATTCGCACAATAGCACCTGAGAGAAGTAGATCGAGCCAAATCGTTCAGAGGTAGAGCGTACCTGAAGGACGAAATCCGCTAGTGAGAATGGTGGGAAGGAAGTAGTTTAGCGAGGACGCGGTATGGTTGACAATAGAGCAGAATTCGTCGGAACAAGATGTGTGAGCGGACATATTGTCGTCCAATGTTGGAATAGGCTTATACACAAACTCCAAGAGATCGCCCTCTCGATTCCCCATGAAGAGCCTGGAAACAAAAAATAATGAACAAGAAGACAAAATCATACCGCCCGTTAGAAGTGCTTTCCATGCAAGTGATGTAATTGCTTCCAGCGAATATCATATAGAGTGGAGTAGGCAGCACATTAAAGACTCCATTGCAGTAATAATTATTTTGGGAAGTAGTGTAGTCATAGGTGACTCCCAAAACGATAAGATTAGACGGCGTTGCTAATGCTAGTAGGTACTCAATGGCGGAAGGTAAGATGCCTAAATAAAGCATTGGTTAGTAAGATCTGGTGGGACTGAAGAATATTGATAAATACCCAACTTAGGACGCAGTAAAGAGACAGAGATGATAACATCTTGGCAGCCGTCATAGAAAGCCAAGTCTTGCCCGTCTTCAAAATTCCAAAGAAAGAATTCTGCATCGACTGTAAGCCAAGCTTTCCGACATTGCGGAAATATTCCCATGCGGCAGCACTGCCTCACACTACCCAATCGCTCCTGGAGTTCCGACGGAATGGCCGTTGTTTTTTCAAATTCGAGTCGCCCACCCACATTGATCCCAGAAACGGCATAGTCGGAGTCAAGGACTCCGCTGACAGTGGGTATGTCTACAAAATCATAAAAAGTCTAATAAAGATACCATTCCGACTGTAGCCTATTTTAGACGCCATATCCCTATATTGGGCATCTTTATTCATCAACTTATTAAGCCATTCACGCGCAGGATCACTAAGCGAGAGAGCCATCAAAATCGCCTACAAAAATCAGTCCAACGCCAGCGTTAGAAGGCTAAATTGCCTCAGCTGCAATTGGTTAATTTTTAAACGAATAAAATTGAAGTAAAATGATTTATTACAGCAATTATTTGGTGGATAGTACCATGTTAAAAAAAAGAATAAATCCGCCTGGGTCGCAATACTTTCGATATGGTCACAGTAATATACAATAATGAACAGGTTATAGTGCACCTAAAACACTCCTCTCATGAAAAATATAGTAAGGTCAGTCTAAGAACATAAAAATTATGTTATTTTGCTTAATATTAGCAATAATCTGTGTGGTTAAAAACTATTACGCTAAGAACGGGTCAATCGCTTCATTTGCATAGTTGAGAAGCTAATATTCGCTTATTTACTAATCCTAAGTAGATTTTTTCTCACTTATAGTGTATGGGAATTTTTAGTAGCGTGAAATCCAAGTAACGCAGGTTAATTTGAAAATAAGGGGTCAGATCTTAATAGAGCTTAGTTACATATGCCAAAACAGCTTTTATACAACTGCTAATTTTGCAATCGAAATTAAGCACTGGTCTGTCATTAGTCAGCTCTGTAAGATTTGCCAGTAACCCCTTTCATCTGTATTTTTAAAGCGAAAATCCGCTTATAGATTCAATTTACACTGCAAATGCTTATAAGGTGACTATGCCTAGTTTTGGTTGAGAACAGGCGACTAATCATTAGCGTACCGGAACTAGTTTGGTGAACGCAAAAGTCAATTAAATGCTGTTTAATGCATAGGTTATCTGTAAGTTTCCTTTCATTTTGATTATTATCATCCCGGACATGGTTCTGGTCCATTTCTTTGTTGTATTTTTACTTTTATTGATCATTAATTGGCCGGTTAGAGGTATATATTGTGCGCCTCAGCTCATAGGGTCGGTGTCGTTGGTTGTCTCTTATAGTGTGGTGCTGATTTCTAGAATGCCATCTACACTGGATTTATTGAAGCAAACCACTATTGTCGTTGCAGATACGGGGGATTTTGACAGTAAGTATAAAGTGCTTTTCTGTGTACGCTCTAGGTATACGAAAATTTCTTCCAACTGATGCCACGACTAATCCGTCTCTTATACTTGCGGCTTCTAAGATGCCAAAATACTCAGAAATCATTGAAGAGGCAGTGCGGATTGCCAAGACGAAGTCCGACTCTCTGGAAGAGCAAGTCGAAATCGCCTCAGACTACACATTTGTAATGTTCGGCGAAGAAATTCTGAAAATCATTCCCGGCCGTGTTTCCACAGAGGTCGACGCGCGGCTTTCTTTTGACAAAGATAAGCAAATCGAAAAGGCCCTTAGGTTGATCGCTCTCTATGCTGAGAAGGGAATATCGAAAGAACGTATACTCATTAAATTGAGCTCAACCTGGGAAGGCATACAGGCAGCCAAGGAGCTTGAGTTGAAACATGGCGTACACTGCAATCTTACACTCCTTTTCTCTTTCTTCCAAGTATCCTGGTCGTTTTGCTCATGTCCATCCTGTAATAGGCTGTTGCTTGCGCTGAGGCCAACGTGACACTCATCTCCCCATTTGTTGGCCGCATTTACGACTGGTACGTGGCGAAAAAGGGTCAAATCGAGTTTACTAGGCTCGATGACCCAGGTGTTCTCTCTGTAACACAGATTTACAATTACTACAAGAAATTCGGCTACGAAACCGAGGTTAATTCTCGCCTCTACTTCCTTCCACATTGTGTGCAAATTCTGCTTTTTATCTTACACTATTTTCCTCTCTTCAAGATTATGGGCGCCTCTTTCCGCAATGTAAATCAGATACTCGGTCTCGTTGGCTGTGATCTCTTGACTATTTCACCTAGTCTTCTTGAATCTCTTGCCTCCATGGATGAGGTGGTTCCTGTCGCTCTTGATGCTAAATTAGGTTGGGCGCTTTTTTATTGTTTACAGTAAAATCGGGCGTATTCCTGGTTATGCTTACGGTGCCCTCAAATTACTGCCCCGGTTGACATTTTTAGCTTCTTCGAGATCCAAATACGAGTCGCCTCTGCACTTAGATGAGGCTGCTTTCCGCTGGGCTATGAACGAGGATGAGATGGCTACTGATAAACTCTCAGAGGGTATTCGCAAGTTTGCCGCAGACTCACGGACCTTAGAATGCCTTCTAAGAGCTCGCCTCACTGACTCCAATTGATGCCTGCCCCTCCTTGCACTCTTTTCTTATCTAATCCGATTTCCCATTTAGTATTTTGCATAAAATAAATGTATTATGCTAAAATGACCGTTTTCTCTAATGTTTTGTGCTTCAGGGAGTGGGTTTTCGTGGACTTTTATTGTCACTTGATTACTATGATTGAGGCGGATTCTTATTTAACACGGGGGATTCGGTAACTCACAAGCCACTCCTCGAGATGTTAGTGTGTTTCTGGGTGGAAGGATAGCAATGATAGGTCCCTCATTTCAAAACTCATAGATTTTTTTGCTTAAACACCTTGAAATTGAAGCATCAATTTCTGCCAGAATCCGCGTAACAGTGATCCCACGGGATAATAGTCAAGTTTGCTGCGCGAGTCATTACCTGCACGCATCCAGCGCAATGTTTTGGACCTGTTGCTAGATTCAGGTGTACCCGTTCATTTGCAAAAGACTAACCTCACTTGTAGCGGTGCATTTGATCACGCATCCGTAAGTTCAGTTTTGTCATTACATGTGGTGGTAATTCTCCCACGTAATTGTGGTCTTCAGTCAAAGCATCGTAGACGCCCAAGTGTTGGACAGGTAATCATGTCTGGATGCATCAGTAGCCTTAATTGCATGCTCTGTTTCCTACACTAGTTTCATGTAGATAGTTGGGGCTGTTATAGGCAGATGCGAAAATTTAACCACTCAAATGCCATATTCTTGGCACCACTGCTCTGTATGCAGGCCAGGTCAGAAGAGTGTGGATAGGCGAGAGCCAATTCATGTTACTTCTTTTCAGTCCTCTCATCAAAGTAATGTTTCTTCTAGCAGACTTCTACATTTACCCTCAGCGATTGGCTGCCGCATCTTCAAGAGCCAAATGTTCTTAATTTGCCCTCAGAATATCTTACAATGGAAAATTTTGTGCATCACTTTAACTAACTGTATCTGCTATTCCTACTTGCTTATAAACTTACTAATATTCCCAATCACTTTATAACTACTGCTTCGTCTGGATTTTTTACCACTTTGAATGGCCACTTTAGGAGGAGGCATAGTAGAATACTGCTATTGTTCAATTGTGCATGGAATGTAACCAAACATCAATTTATTTTTTGTTTGCCTTTATTCACGCATGAAAAATATGTATACCTCTACCAATAATGTTCCGGTGAGACCACTCACTTTAGGAGTTTACCTTGTCACTTATTCGTTATCCTGTTTTTTCTACCTCTTAATCAGCCGCTCAACATTCTCCCAAATATTAAAAACTAGTCCACCTCCAGTTATAGCATTGAGATATTATTTTGAATGGTAAACAGTCGAATTTGTGGTGAAGGCATCTGGAACAAATCTTGCGGTTAAAGTACATCGACCCTTTCAGTACCAAATGGCTGAAGAAAATTAGTACATAAACTGTCACAGGTCGCTAAGGTGATGATTAACTTAGGTGACAGCTGAGGGCTTTGCTGTTCTCTGTAGAAGTGTCCAATTTTTTACGTTGATATATCTACTAGAAATAGCTAAAACCTTAGCTAAGGTTGACTTCTGCGGCATCTCGTGACCCTCACAACTAATCCGGGATGAGTTTTTATGTTGAAAGTGCGCGAAGTTACGCAAGAATTGAAATTAACCTCAGACTGCATTCTAAGGCGTGGCCTCTTTGTTTACAAAGGGTTCATTTACTACAAGCTACTGGTGCTGTCAAAACGAACTGATCACTGACTTGGGCCGATCAGATGTTCTTATGCTTGTGCCTCTGTAATCCATTTCCTCGGCCCCACTTGAGGCCCTGACTACTTGCAGTAAGTGGTTACCGTTGTACCCATCCTGTGCTACCAGGCTGGAATTCACAAGGATTAGACGATTTCCTACCTGAATAACACTAGGTTGGAGGTACATTTAAAATATGGATACTTATCTTCATGCATGGCGCCTGTGATGAAAACGAGTCAAAAACCCTTTGTGCAACCATAAATCGCATGTTTTATTACAACCCTTAATTCAGTAGTGCAGTCAGTAAGTAACTGAAGGTTCGGCGAATTTCTCGAACAGTTATTTCACTTAGCATGGTTACAAATTTGCATCTCAAACGTTATTGTATATTTTGGCGTTAAAATTTTATAAGAACGTTTAATTAGTACTGTAAGGGAATGAACAGATTTAAACGTGAAGAACGTGCAGAACCATACAGTCTCTGTAAAAGAAACAGGAATATTCTTTCAATTTCTGATGGAGAATTCGCCACACCAACTTAAACTAACTACCTAATTCGCACACACACGGGACACATACGGACTGTGAAGCTTATCGCCTCTTCCGAGCACCAATGCCTCTCCCGAACCCATTCAATGGTCGCTTATCCATGAAGTACATCAGTGTGTATTGTTCCCTTCTGTCGAAATCATAAATGAGAATAGCTGATAGCGGCAAATGAGGAAATATTGCATGTTTCTTTCCTGTTGCCGGATTACTTGAACTGAGATGCTAATTTCACGCTGCATCAGGTCATGAGCCTAGGTAACAATTGCACATGTCCTAAGGGCAGTTACGAATTCCTAAATGCTCCAATTACATAACTGAAAAGTAGCCTTTACATGTAAACACTAGGTTTATCGTTCACGTCAATTTGACCCATTTCAACTTTCAAATAAAAGTAACAAAACCACGACATTCTATTTGTTTTTTTTTTCTGCTGAAATTTATGTCAACCTAGAACCCTTAGAATGACAAGATCGAGTTAACGGGTGGGCAAAAATTCGTACGCAATCATAATGGATCTGCTACAATGGCGAAATGGTGATTTTGGCAAATTATATGCAAATAATAAAATAATCTAGTAGTAGGGGAAATGTTTTTTTGCGTCGCGGATATACCACCGCACATGATATCTGAAATGAGTCTAGGAAATGCAATCTGTGGTGGATTGTGTAGC
>NW_020170570.1:84307-92801 GCF_000524195.1 Echinococcus granulosus | reverse complement strand
ATAGCATTAACGAAGTTGCGTATTTTAAACTAATTAACAAGATCCGTTAATCGCAGCAAAGTCCCACAATGATCGCGCAACCACTCTACCCTTCACAGACACCGACTGGCAGATCCGTCAGTTTCACTGAGACCAGAGGCTCCCTGCGTCTATTAGCCTTGAGGATGACTAGACGCACTGATAAGACGCGTCCAGCCTCCTACTGGTTTCTAATGGTCTTCTGCTGCTGAACTTGCTGTTGTTAAGCTATCACCTCCTCCTCAGCCGATTCCAGCACCGCCACCGCCGACGCCATTATTGACAAATTCGCTGCTTCTTTTGTAGAGAGCGATTGGGGTGTGGAAGTTGGAGCCAGTGGATTGAATTATTCCGCCTTCTGATCTCACACAATTCCCATCCTTAGAATGGTAGCTACAACAAACCTTGCCGACTATTCACCCAGATACTGAGTGGCCTCAAGTTAAATAAAGGCTTTTCATATCCCCAGCATGCATAATCATGGGATCAACATCTCCAATGCATTTAGGAGGCAACCCCACGAATTTACGGCTCAGTCATTGATGACTGCAGAGGGGTTGTCAAAAAATAGCTTTCATAGATCGCCTTCATTCCATATAAGTCCGCAAATACGACAGAATTCTCAAACAATAGGATTTTAAAAAATTTTTTGTATTTAAAGTTTATTTTGATCCATTTCAGGTACACAAATCTCTCCTAGCTCACTTAAACACCGAAATTTAATGCACTGAAGCAAATTGTCCTGCTTCACGATTCCAATACTTTATAGCGCAAAGTCCGCAATAACGTATTCTTCCACTTTAAGCAGTCTGAACTGTATTAGTGACGTGGACAAACAATAGAAGCTAAGGGGATGCGGAGCCGTAGGCACCGATTTTGTAAACTCTGGGAGTCTAGCATCTACCACTTTGGGATAATGAGTACCCCAGAGGTAAGCATTAATTAAGGCATAACTGATTCCAAAATCAGTCTTGATCTACCGTAAAATCCCCGGGAACAATCTAAACAAAGACTTTCGTGACATCTTTTCAAAATATTTGGCTAACTAAATTTCTAGGAATTTTTGACTTTCTGATGATTATTAGTTATGATCAAGCTGTAAATCCTTATAAACCCACTCAATTGTGGTATAAATGAAACCTTAGTAGCGCCTTAGTAATAGGAAAAAGTGTATATTTTAAATCCAAAGAACTGCCCCTGTTTTACAATTAAAACCTGTGCATCAAGAAAAGAATTCAAATGTTTTTTTTTGGGAAAAAGGTACAAAAAGTTATGCTTTTAAAGTCCAGAGAAAAGGAACTCTCGGAATTTCAAATCAACTCTTTGCATCGAACAGTTCTTCGGCTGGATTGGAGAGCCAATTTTGTTCTCTCCTTTTTCTTCAATCAACAAAAGTGTTTTGAGTTTACTTAAAAGTCCCCTGTCTCTTTCTCTGCAACCCCATGAAGCCAAAACATATTCTAACTCCACTATTCAAGGCAATTATTGCCATTTACTCATATGATGAACGAGAAAAGAGGTTCCGCTGATAATGCCAAAGCGGGTATATAAAATCATGACCATTTTACTCTTCCCTTTCATCTTACTGAAGGTGGAAGAAGAAAAGCACTGGACAGTGCGTGAATAGTGAGGCGAAATGGTGGGACGAAGTACACCCTCAGTAGATGAAACTTACCGATGTAATTTATGCAAATGAGAAATAAAACCTGTTTATAGTAAAGTAAAGGGGAAGCCACCTAGTGCTACTTAGCCACGGAAATTGTCCGAATAGTGTGCTGAAGAAGAATGCATGGAAATGCTATTCCAACATGTACTACGCAATGCTTACTCATCGTCTCTAACATGAACATCCTTTTATTTTGTCTGTTTATTCAACTTGAAGCCGAATTAGGGCGCAAATTTTATCCAGTACATCATTAAGGAGTTACCATGATTTACGGAGTAAACTAGAATTATTACCCTACCTTAAAAATCGTTGAAGCTCTTAGTCATTGGTAGACTACTACTTTTGTTTAATTAAGATCGTCCTTTACTGTTACAAGAATGCTGTAGGTGTAGGGGCTTTTGTTCTACCCAGTGGAATTCAAGAATTTAAAAAAAAACCTTCAGTAATCGTAGCAACATAGTGGATATAATCCAATGGCCAATTCAGCCGACTACAATCGGATCACTTCCGAGACACTGGCTCGCATACCGATTGTAAACATAAGCATCTCTCGACACAACGGAAATCGGTTGTAACCATTTGCTAAATCATGTGACTTGGTTTTCATGCATAGAATTTGGGTTTCAGACATTGACGAGCGCAAGTCATTTGGTGCCTCATTTTTTAAGCCTACACATCTTATTCACAGTATTCGAATTAAATTTACGTCTGTCCCCAAACCACGATGGACTTCGCAAAATGCCTTCATCGATAGTCATGCCATCTCGACATCTTGGTAAACTTGACGTCGTCGTATCTCTTAACGTCTTTAATTATCTTTTTCACCGACTACAGAGCACCGTAGTCAGCGCGAGCATTCCATGGGCTCTCCACTGCTCCTTTGATTTAATGCTTTTGTGTTGTCGCAGTGTCATTTGGCACAGAGATTAGGGTTGGACAAAGTAGAGAAAAAGAATTAACACTTATTACCCCCCTCAACACCCCTTCTGGCATAATCGTGAAGGATTATGACGGCAATAACGCACTCGACTAAACCTCTTGAACCTGGAATGTGTTGTCGAGTCGTTGAGTTCCATCTTTTATTAGTTTTGCCCATTTACCAGTAAATAATCCTCTGTCGTGCAATCATTCATTCATTTTACCTTAGCTCGGTTCACTTCTATGAAAGCATGTTACTACCGCTTAGAATAAAGTAAAATTAAATTTTAGCCAACATTACATCCTTGTAATTTCAGAAGCACATCCATAGGTACCTACATCGCAACCGACGTGTTAGAATTGTCCGTCGATGCTTGTGAGGGAATAAGCACCCACTCTTTTCCCACGCAGAACGTGTTACTCTTCATCTCTCGACGACTCACTTATCCCATCTCTCCGCTTTTAATACACTCAAAATCTCAATTTCGTTTCGTTTCTTCAAGAATTTAGACCGGTTTATTAGTAGTTTACTATTTTTTCTGATAAATTATAATTGCAAAAGAAGGACGTTGGACTAAGGTGAATAAAATATGGTGTCCAAATTCGCTACATCTTTTCCCTATTACTTTTTAAAAAAATGTGAAATATGTTAATTTATTGACAGCGTAGTTTTAGCGTTACAGAAAATCAGAACTGTAAACATACCAAAACGGTCTTATTTGGACTACAGAAAGAATTTTACGATCGAAAACGATTGGCCACATAGTCAAGGTTTCGATAAATGGTGTAAGGGAGAGTTGTCGACCATCTGAAGGGTACCTCTTCGAAGTGACGCTGTGTTCGTAAGAAGAGATTGTAGAGCAGGTCGACATGGAGCCTCACCTCTCCAAATACCATCGACCAATCGACTGTTAGCATTGATAGCATCCACCTCCTGGTGCCTCCAACCACCAACTACTGCTGGCTACACCGCAGAAATACACTTGTGTAAAGTGGACAGGATCCACAAAATTGTAAATTCCAGAAACTGTTTCCGTTGCACAGGGCTGGAGGTATTGGTAGTCACTAAAAAACTCCCTATACAATTCTCTAGGAGTTCATTCTTCTACGGATGCTTCCCAAGCATTATTAGAATGCCTCGTAATTCGAGATCTTTAGCTCCATTATCGTGTACATGATAGACAGTGCTAGTGATCACTACGATGGCAAGACCGACTAAGACACTGCAAGTATGCGAAAGTGGAACCACCCGAGCCGCCAGCGATCGCCCAGCGATTAAGTACTCTCAAGCCGTAATTTCGGCTTACCGACTCGCGCTGGAAAAAAAATTTGCGCTGAAACATTTGTTACTCTGGTTATTCTATTCTGCAGCTTGATAGAATTCAAGCTCATGTACATAAAAAAACTGTTTACAGAAAAAAAATTTCTTTTCAAATAAACTCCTGATTTGATGGATTGCACCACAAATTCAAAGAACTCTAGAAGAAGGCTTATAAAGTGGATAGCTGAATCTACGGAGGTTCTTCGAGAAATGCCTGAGTCGGATCCGATCTTTGTCAATTACTTCAGTCTCGAGCTCTGCAATACGGCGAATAAAGAATAAAACAAATGTTTGTGAAACGATCACCGCAGCTATTCTAGTGACAATTATTCAAAGTTGCGTGAAATACATAAAGAAACGATGCCTCCATTAAATTTCTAGCAATAGAATGATTCCCATGTAGACGAGTTGGCACCAGGGCGTGATGGAAAAGCAATGGAGCCAAAGGAGGTTATTTCATGTGTTACATCAACTAACTCTGCTATTAGGTGAATCTTTCTATAGCTAAACATGGATTTGTAAAACGGCTTCGCCGTGGAGCATCGGCCTGTCGTGAGAGATGTAAAGCCATTAAGTCATAAAAAAATGCATTTTCCAAGGAGGATGAAATTGTAGATCTACCAGAATTCACGAGATACATCACCGACGTTTTCACGTATAACTCTTGTTTCATCAAAAAATGATTAATGTAAATATTGAGAAAGTAGAACTATACTTAAGTAAAATTTTCTTCCTTGCTATACCGAATAGTTCAAATTTACTGGAATTTACATAAAATCCTAAGATATTGACAACTTATCAGAGTTACCTAGTCAATCATAAATATCACCACTAATTTTTAACACATATGATTACCTGATTCCGTGTTGATTTTTGTTTCCCGGGGTGATCACTCTGCCTCTGGTTCGGCCGGCCACAGAGCATCACATTTGAGACTGCGTAGGATGATGCTATGGAAGTTGTCCCTGCTGCGCAAAGTCGTCCATTTGCTTTGATCTGAATTTTTCCGAAAAAGCAACCTTAATGACAATGTTCAAGGTTGCACTGGCGTTCGTCAAGTCAGCTTTCTTTCTTGATTTAAAAGTCCACAAAAAAAAACTTACTCGATTTTCTTTTACAGCATTTTCACTAGGTACCAGTTTTAAGTGAAAACAGTACTGTGAGCCCCATACATTCTCAGTAAAAATGTTCTTACTTTTTGGGAATCATTTCTTATCCCTCACCTGACATGAACACTGTGAAAATTTTTGCTTTTTCTCCCTTTTACAGCCAAATCCAACTGCACTTACATATGGGCTGTTGTTGGCCAAATTGCCTCTGCCCAATGACCAATGAATTTGAGGAAGTGAAGGTTGTTGGGATGTCGAAGGGCAAGGTTGCAATTCAATGCTATTTTACTTCCCGTCTTGTTTTCCCATTCAATTTGCCCTAACCAACTGAGCCAAGGTGCAGTATTTAATAACTCAAAATTACGGTGTGAGATTTAAAATATAACAAAACGATATTCATTTTACTGATGCAGTTAAACTTGCAGGTCTTTTACTCGCTGGGATATTTGTACCATCTTGATATCGTGAATAATTGCCCACTCTCTTAGCCACAGCTGCTCTGTATACGAAAACCTAAGCATTCTTCCAAATTGATATGCCTTGAAACGTCCTTGTTGATTACCTTTACCGAAATAATAGTGGAGTAGCTTGATTCAAAGCTTACGGCTTCTGAAAGGCAATGCATTATTGGTAGACAGTCGTGCTGCATTGTGAACCAACGGGCTTCTCAAATGACTTGCAGTATTTGTAACAGGCGGTGAATGCCTCACATTAGTTGACGGAGAGCCCGATAAGAAAGTGGAAGCGGAGGTGTGAAGAATTGGTGCACTGAACCATGCGCTTGCAATGCGACTGGGATATGCCAGGGACATACCTGATTCGTGACAGTGTGGCTTGAATCGTAAGCGTACACCAAATTGGCTGTGGGCGTGGTTGAAACAAGATCCAATGGTACTTCACTTAGACTGACTACAATCGCTTGCTTTGTCCGAGCGATGGCCGATTCTGATCTGATGCAAAAAATAACACAAAGTCAAGTATTTTTATTGCATTACCTGAGTAATCTAAGTTGGATTATACAATCAGTTAAAAGGAATACTACGGCGGAGGATAAAATGCAAACGCAATTAATGGTGAGAATGTGCTCTAAGAATGTCAGGTCAACTTTTGAATACGTAATTTTGCTTGCCGATAAGGGGTGCGGTGAAACCTTCTTGGGCTGGTGAGGAGACATTCTCCGAATTGAACGCCTATTTGACTGAGTAATTCATCAATTACTAGGTGTAATGCGATAGTGGTTTATTCCCCGATATTGGTGAGGTGCTACTTTTGAACTCTTGAATTTGCCCCCTTGTACCTCGCTGGGTGGGCTGGCCTTCTGGCCACGCCAGTGGCCCAAACACCTTCTCTGTGCTGAATATATATTCTGCCCAGGTATTGTGCCTTCTTCCATCTTCAGGGAAGTCTCGGGACGCTACATTGGTGGCAGTGGGAAGCGAACCCCATTCTTAAGGCCACGCATCCTGTTTTTAACTTCTGCGTGATTAACCTCAGCGGAGGGGAAGAAGTACATATGCTATGGATGGGAGAATGGTGATGACCCCTAATAGAGGGTCAATGTTGACATCTTCCTCGGCATCTATCCTAGTCCGTGTTTTGCAGGAGAACCATTAACAACTGAAGCGACACTAGACGTGAACCATCTGGAAGTTTCTTTACGGATTTTCCCTACCTTCCCCCATAGACCTGTTTCAAATCTTGTCCTCCCTTACACAAATATACCTTTAGGCCAGTGTTCCTACATCCACCTATGGACATGCATGATGGCCAGCGCAGTTCCCCGTCTTGAATCAAGTTCATAAATCGGACGAAACTTCAGATCCAGTTAAATTGCCAAGAAGGATCAGTGACGTTGAGGTCAAGTATCCCCGCAGTTTCACGCTAATTTGGTGAGTGGCACGGTCGGATCGCGGGTGTTTTCCTACAGCACCAACTACATTGTAATGGATGGCGCGGGAGGTTGACCTGCGGGAGCGCCGGGGACAACGCTTAAAAGAGGAGGAAGGCTATGTAACACGTTGGTGGTTTATCTCTCGGTATTGGTGAGGCGCCACATTTGAACTCCTGAATATGCCCTCTTGTACCTCGCTGTGTGGGCTGGTCTTCGGACCATGCCAGTGGCCCAAACATCTCTGTGCTGAATATATATATTCTGCCCGAGTATTGTGCCTTTTTTCGTCCTCAGGGAAGTCTCGGGACGCTACACTAGGTACCTAGACTTGATTTGTCCAAACTGAACTTACTTCATCGGGCTTTCGAATTTGTCAGTGGATGATGGATGCTGAGCTGCGAAGTGGTAGGAAATTGGTGTTAATTTTGCCAGATATTTTTTGTCATAAATTAAAACCGCATTCTTGTGTGCATTTGACTTTGAGCTGTCCATTTGTTCAGCGGCCACCAAGAAAGAAACAGGTAAGAAAACATCAAACTTACCCTACAACTCAAAATCTACCGTATATTTAAATTAATTCTTTGTGGCATGTGATTGAATTCAGCACAGTTCCACATTTTATTCTCGACAAAATGTATTATTTTGATGATTTTCTAAGAAGACTTGTGCACAACAGGAGTTCCGCGAAAAAAGGCAGGGAATCAGACCATTTTAATTTCAATAAAGTAAGAAAGAATTAACATAATTAAGCGCATCTCCTTGTCCTCTAATTGCATACTTTGATGGCTTGGTTCAAAACCCAAACAAAAAATATTTTTAGTTAACTAATTCAATATACTTTTACAGGAGCATGAATATTTGCAGATGGAAAAAAACCCTGACAGAGATCCCCAGACTGAGTGAGCTATCTCTTAAGGGGCCAAAAAAGGTAAAATTAAAAAAAAACCATTAACTTTAAACAGGCATTTCACCTGATGGAGACGTTTTCGATATTCCCGTATGGATAATTGAACGTTGTCATCAACCAGAGGTTGCAGAGGCCTTGGCACTGTCATTAATTGCGCTTTGGCATTGTAAAACCTTATTCTTTGAACAGTAAAAGGAAAATAAAGGCAAAAGAAATTAATTGATTCTATTAAAGGTGATAGATAGTTTTTCCATCTTGGTATTTATCCATAGAACTGCATTATTCTAGCATTTATGGTATTGTTTACTTCAGCCAGTGGAAAAACCATTACGGAGGTATTGACTAGCAAATGCATGCACTTTATTTTTCAAGGAATTCATAAATATTTTTTATTCAGTCAGCCCTTCTATTAAGTAAGTTCAATTCTTTCTTTCAGTCGCAAATTCCGCCTAAATCACTTTCGGTTATTCCCGCTCTTGTATCCATGCGCTAGCTCAGATACCAGGGAATATGCAGTAATGGTAAGCAAACTTGATCCTAAAGGACAAGATTTCCGATTTCTTTGGCTGGCTGTTAGAACTAAAAGCCACAGGAGTAAATAAGGTGATAACTGTCAAAGCCGCGTCTTTTTTCAGCAACTGACTTAACAAGACAGAAAACAACT
>NW_020170570.1:77947-84207 GCF_000524195.1 Echinococcus granulosus | reverse complement strand
AGCAATAGCAGACGAAAAAATATCCGTCACTGCGTAGATATTTACAATCAAGATGTGCCAGTTAAGTGGACAACTAATGCATTGTTTTTTAGGCAGCTGAAGAGATCAGATAGTAGTTTGAAAATCGTTGGAATAGGAATACAGCAAAAAATTCTCTACAAAAAACGTTTGATAAATGAAGTATGCGCATTAAAGAACATCGACTTGCCTCAAGAAGTACAAAGTGATTTTTTGTAATAGGATTCTTAAAGAGAACAAAGTATGTAATCGTTGAAATTGACCAGGTTTATCGCTATCAGTGAGATTAAACGCGTTCTCATCAATGGCAGAAAATCAGCTTTCTTCGAGTACCAAAGTAATGACTGCGTTCTGACAACCGGCGCGAAAGAGCGACTACGAGGAGCACCAATAAAAAAGATTGCAGCAAATAAAAAATGGACCTTTAAAACACAACGGTGTTTATTTTAATTGTATGATTACGTAATTTTTGATGACAGTTCGCCAACTCTTATGCACATACAACATCACCGCAGAAAAGCCGAGAGCTACAAGTGACACTCGCCTTTATACGTGGGCATGGCTAAAAGCTCCACAAATTGTGACTCTTTTCAGTGGATTAACTTGCAGTAGGCGGTTCATCAGTTCAACGCTGTTTCTATCTACTGTGGCTGGAAGGATCGCCGTTACGGGCTTACGACGCCTGATGCATGCAATGTAGAAACGCAGTCTATTACATCACCCTTTGGTTTGTAAAATTGTCAATCAGGCTACAAAGCCACTCACTCAAGGCTTACTTGTGAGGAAGAGGGGTTTGCCAAGGTGCATTTTCCCGAGGATGCAGCCCAGAGACCAGAGGTCCACATCCTTGGTGTAGTGACCGGAAGCGAGGAGGATCTCCGATGTTCTATACCATTGAGCGGCCACATACTTTCCAACGGACATTTAGCATTAACCCCCATCAGCAGGCCGTCACCGCTACGAAGCTTCTGCTTCTTTAAGGTGCCAGTCCGAAATCGCAGAGCTTTGCGCGACATGCAGAGTCTATCAGCACATTCGAGGGCTGGTAGGGGAAGAAGATACGTAGATTTTTTGGCATTTGCTTAGCACGGCTAAATGCACTGGGACTCACTACAGAAGGGATATTGAAGCAGTAGGCATTATGAAGTAGGTGTTGCAGTTTTACGTGCTAGAAAATGAAGATTTATGGGGGTGGGCGGAATGGGTTTTAATGTAAGGGTGTTGCCGACATAATGATTCATTTATGTAGCTTCTGATAATAGCTCACTGTTCCTAGTGTACACTTATAACAAGGCTATAGTGAGAACCATTCATCTGATAGGAAATTTAAGAGCTTTGAAACTATGATATTGGGCTCTTTGTTGTAGGCGATACTTTCGACTGGCATCATAGGCAATAAACACAAAATATAACAAGACATTTATACTTCCAGAGAATTTGAGAATGTAACTAGCTGTCGAATTAAATTGCGATGGTAGAAAAATGTTATGACACCTTATAATTAATGACGTTGTGAATTCACCTATAACAGAAAAGGTAAATTTTCGGATCTATATGATATACGCAATTTAATTGTGCTCAAACTCTTGAAGATCGGATGTAGCAACAATAATCCCGAGACGATAACGATTTTAAACACAGAAATCAAGAGAGGCGCAAAGTTCTAGCACCAAGTAGCGGCTAAGAATGTTTATTCAGATAAACCGAAACAAATAATAGTGAGCAAGAACACAGCAAATCTACAAGCACTGCGGAACCAAAAAAAGAGGTAAGACAGAAAATTGCTGTGCTCAACACAACTTTTGAATTCCTAGAAAAACTTGGTGTTGAGAGGTTATCAAATTTTTTATGTGTGCATTCGTTTCAAGCCATCCCTACATTACACTTCTCATAAGAACTTTTTCCTACTAACTTTAAGCGTATGTTTATTACAAATATTGGCATGTATGTTATTGATTGATAATAAAATCACAAAAAGATGCTAGAACTATAACTGCTGTAAAGAGTGGTGACAAAGTACGACGCAAAGCTGCCGAAGGTTTTTCACATTTTGTGAGTTCATTTGATTAAAATGACATGCCTATCCTAATAAACGGTTTCAAGAAAATGCTAAGAGCTTAAAGATATTACAATCACTATGTCTGAGCTCATGCAAAATATTAGCACTTTTGTCACCTTCACAAAAAAGAAAATGAAGAACTCACTTTCAGATTTCGATGAATGACCTCAGCTGAGTGTAGGTAATAAGTCACTTTAAAGAGTTGGTATATTATGAAGTGCTTGTGTACTGGGTGGAGAATATTCTTGCGTTTGATTGCTTTGGAAGGACCTGTTTCTTTATAGTTACACAAGAACGATAAAGCGGGTAGTTTGCCCATGTATTCAAACACAAGTTAAGTGTCCTTCCTGTTCTGCGCCTTAGACATGCCGTGTGGCCTCACAATATTAGAGTGGTTGCCAAGTTTTGAAAAAGGAATATTCTATGAAGTGTTCTCTATATAATCATATGCTTTATAGAGCAAATTTATCTTGGCGTCAGTTTCGCTACAAAATGCATAGAAAGTTTTCTTTAGAGCAACAGCGTTATTTGTCTTCTTCGATTAGCCTTCTAGACTATCTTATAAGCCTACAGCTTTGATTAAAGCTATTCTAAGGGTACTACAAAGGAGAAATTCGTAGAATTAGTGCTAGTTTGTAGTTTAGGACTTCCTTAATACAGCAACATACTTCAAATTATACTAAAACTAAAGAAAAAAATTAGTATTTTTCCCAAGCAAGCAAAAGCCAGACAATGTTTCTTAAAGTATGGCACCAACTAGTGCTGTTAAGGAGTAGAAAAGCAATTTGTTAGCACAAACAAATGCACCTTTTAGGCTTATGGACTGAATTATCTCTTAAAGCACTAACTGCCTCGGAAAAGTGTGTTCACACCTTTCTTCAATCTTCCCAACATATCAAAGTCCTTCAGTGCTTTTCTCTCAACGTCAGGCGTCATTTCCTCAATAAACTTATCATACGAGTGTTTTGAGGTCATACGCGTTAAGCAGCAGTTTGCAGATTATCGCGAAGGCGCAGTACTTTAGAACTCATGCATTTTAGAAGGTGTGTTTTGATATACTTGGTAAATTATTCAAAACGCCATTGACTTGCTAAAAAGGCAGCAGCGACCCATATAGAAATAGAATTCAAACCAAGATTTCTGCTTGATATATTATACACTTCTTGCTGATCTAAGGTAACTCAGCACATACAAATACATTCAAACAATTGCAATTTTTGACTCCAAGTAGTTTAAGTACCAGCTCAAGCATCTTGAGACTTCCCTGAAGACGCTAAAAGGCATAATACCCTGGCAGAACATATATATTTAGCACAGAGAAGGTATTTACGCTACTGGTATGGCTCAAGGGCCAGCCCAGCCAACGTGGTACAAAGACCACTTTTTAAAGTCGCTCCTCACTCTTACCAAGGGGTAAATAGTCATCATATTACACAGCCCTATTGCACTACTTATGTTGTTTTAGTGTACCTTTCATTAATAGAGAGCCCAGCCGGAGGCGAGATCCTTTTATTAATACTCCTTTATTGTCTAGCAGTACAAATGGCATTAGATGACCTAGTATGCATACAGAATATCACTTTTTTACAATTACTTTTTCAAAATGTCTTTTTTATATACACTTGCTTCTTCGTTGCGTCATGACTTACTTCAAGTTTGACTGTTTTAACATAACCAAATTACTTTTTTAGACTTGGTCATTCTTTAAGCTTTATTCATTCTCTCCCTTCTTGACTTGAACTGATAGTAATCAGCTGTTCGAATTCCGGAAGTTGCAGTAAAAATATTAATGGTTTCGATTATTCTTTCTGTCGTGTTACTGGCCCATCTGGTCACTAGTCATCGTGTCTCCTACCATTGCGCTGATTTGACTGGATGGATCTCTATGTTTGGCCCGACGGCAGGGGTATTGAGTCGTTTGATAGTGACTGTCTTGTCGTCATCGTAATTCGTTTGCTTTTTTAAATACTCTAGACTTATCTTCGACTGGGTGGATGCCCAATCAATCTGAAGTCTTGCCGGAACTCTGACAAATCATACTTTTACCGCACTCCACTCTTGATTCATGGCAGTAATGAGGTCACAGGTGTTTCCAAGATAATTGAATATTTACGCAAAGAGGTAGACAGTTGCAGTTTGCACAGTTTCTTAGAATTACGGGCTAGAATACGAGCTTTCGGACGAGGAGTTGGCTCGTCTCGAATCTCTCGTTACGTCCCTAGAGAGGCGAGTAACACCGGCCTGTCGTTGGCTTATTTGGGCTGACACTAGTGTTTACCATTCGTACACGTCGCTGCTCTATCGTTCCAACCTATCTTACCTCCAAGGTCTCTGGTATCCGCGACGCTGGAGGGATAAGTTGATACAATCTGCTGAGTTCTCTCAACTGACTCTATGTACTAATGGAAACACGAAGAATCGCTACAGAGATGTTGAATTAACTGTGAGTTTGGTGCCTTTTCCTCCTTTTGCTTGTTGGGAAGGTATAGGTTTACTGACTTTGTGTATTTTTAGCTCTACGAAGGAGTCATACGCTGTCTTACTGCTCTTTCCTACATTCTCAGTGACAAACAATTCTTCTTTGGGGATAAGTTAGTTTATTCTATGCAAATCTTGGCTCATTATTCTTCGAATGATTGTTTCTTCTATGTAGGGTAGTCTAGTTATTATTTGATTTGCGATTTGGATCAATGACTTTATGAAATTTGTAAATTGCGCAAATGGTAGTTGTTATTATCATTTTCTCAACGTTTGGTATATCCATGCCGATTGACGCAAAACCTTTATTCGTTTTTTTGTTAAGAACCCCTGTTATTCCTCATATGTGAAACTGACAATTTCAATGTCGTTTCTGGACTTAAGCTTGTGTTCTTTTTAATCATAAAAAGAATTTTTGCATGGATTACCGCCTAAAGAAGCCTTTTCTTGCGCCTAATGCTTCTTTAAAGTGATCTGGTTGTAACTCCTTTGCGAGTACACAGTAGGACTGTTGCGCTGTTGGTAGAAATAGCATGAGGGGAATTCCATGCCACTGTGACGGCCAAATCTACGAAGATTGGAGGGTTATCTTTTGTCAAATGTGGAACTAGAACTACAATGTGTTTCGACGCATGGTTTCACGGTGTTATTTCAATATTAATATTGAGGCGAAACGAAGCCTACGTTTGCTACATAATTTGGGAAGATTTCACATTGCATTGTCCGCATCAAAATTTCCCTTATCTTACATTCTTAGACCCTCGGCCATCGATGCCTACCTGTTTGGACGTCTGTGGCCGCTGCTGAACTACGACTGCATGCGTCGCCAACAGGAGTCCAAAATCTGCCACCGCCTTATCAACCACGTCTATCAGTGCGAAAATCTCCTCCAACTTTGCTGTCGAGTGCAACGCCTCTGCTTCCCCTCTGCGGCCAGCACAATACGCTCTTGTGAGTGTGGCTTGGTCCTCTTTTATGTCCACTGTATTATCACATGACATTTTCAGTTTCGACCGAAACGGTAGCCAGTTCAGTTAATAAGCAAAATACCCTTTTCTCAACTCCTTCAAACAGTCTGCTGTTAAGCGGTTCTATTACCAACAAACCTAGTACAGCTCCTGTCTGTAGTTAGAACTGCTGATAACGTCGACTCTTTCTGCTCTTTTACCGAAGTAGACGTGCGCTCGAAGTATTCAATTAGACCGTTGTAAAATTGTGTCAGCAGCGGATACTTGAAGTAGCTTTTCAACCCTGTAAGAGGCTCGTGCTTATCCACAAGGGCCTACTTTCATTGCCTGAATGATAATGGCGGTCTCTTAGCCCGTTTAGCTTATTTTTTATTGCATTGATCGAAACGCTTTTAAAAATCCTTCGATAAGTGGTCCAGTGCTTGACAAGTGTAGCATTAGTAAGAAAAGGAGTTTTTTCGTCTAATATGTATAAAACAACTCCATTTTTAATCACCATATTTAAAGAATCCTCCTTCATAGTTTTGGCCATATATCCAAGGTAATAGACTAAATTTCCCAGAACTGTTCCGAATAATACTATTTGAGAGTCGTCCTCAAGGTTAGTCCAACTTTGAACTGATGCCAGATCCCTTGTGATAGATCCATTTTCAGGGTCAAAACCGTCCATTTGAACCGGACTGTGCGAACGTAGTGAGGACCTCATTTATTTTCGCCAAATAGTTTCACAAGCGTTA
>NW_020170570.1:72613-77847 GCF_000524195.1 Echinococcus granulosus | reverse complement strand
GAAGTAATGATGATGAGACTTAATAAGAAACAGGAAAACTTTGGTACAACACTGTTTTACGCTCAGTGAATCTGATTGCTGGAGTTCTGTCTAACATGGCCTCACAGAGCTGATAATGGACACGTGCTCCCAATAGAAACATGGAGAGAGTATCAACTATTTTTCTAATTCACATATCTTCATGTACATTTTATATTAGTTTCACAGTTTTTCTTTCTTAATCGTTAAGATTTGAAATCGCCCTGGTTTTTGCTGCATTATTGATAGAACGCCTAATTGGAGTGATTGTCAAAAGTGCACGTGGCTTTGATAACCCCTCTGTTGTGAATCTCTTCAAAATCCACCATCCCCGGGATATGCTTCCCTGTGACTTGTTTTTGGAAGCCAATTAATAAAATCAGGAACTTTATCCTTATGAATCGAATTCACTCACCGGTACTACCATTTTAGTGTCAGGAATTCCCCTGTCGCCGTTACGAGATCAGCATAGTTCTGGACAGATTTTTGTTATAATTGTGCGGTGGTCCGTAGACGGAAATGATACCAGTATGCGCTTGTCGAAGAACTCGTGTGGTTGAATACAAATCTAAAATATCTCTCTTTAGCTAACAACCTGACAACGCTTTTTCATCTCCAGCTATGAATGCGCAAACGGGGGTGGATGAGAAGGTCGGTGGTGGTGGTGGTGGTGGTGGCGGATGGTTCTCTTCTCTCTTCGTGTCCCACTCTGTACCCACAGTTTTGCCCCCATTTCTTGTGCCCTTCCGGGACAGTCTTGTCTTTGCCGTCCTCGTCCTCGTCGTACTCGGGGTTTTTGGCGTCGGCTCGGGTTTCATCGGCTTCGCTGCAGAGGACGAAAAGGAGGATATGGGGTCGAGGGTAATAGGAGCTGAGGAGTTCAATAATATAGAAATTGATGAATGAGACTATAGTTTACACACCTTTTTGTATAGATGTCGTAGTACGACTGCTTTTTTAAAGAGCTAACATTTCATTTGTTGCTTGGCTTTCTCAAAGCCTTGAAGGGCTTAAAATGAGGTTGAAGTTCAGTCTCACAACATAGAACGCTGTTGTTTGGTGGGGTTTTTGTAAGGGTTTTAGCAATTATCACCCTATTGTGATGTCTTTAATGCGAAATTGCGATGACAGGAAACTCCAAGTGGAGACCGTTGTTTGTGGTGGCCGGTGTACAACTTGGGGATATCCACACATGCAGATGGCTTAAGAACTTTATGTACAGTAGTGGGCACATTTGTGAGTCCTCCTATGACAACGGTGAATGCAGTACATTTATGAAAATGAGCATTTACGATTTCTAGAAAGTTGGGAAAAAGTACTAGCTTCATACTGCTCAAAACTGGACGATGCTCTGTAGCGAGGGTACGGCGCATGCTAGTTCGAAGTTGTAAGGAAACTGGCCTACAATGGAATCATTTGTTAAAATATGGAAATTGGAATGCTTTCACAGGGCTAATGCTTCACATCTATTCTTCCTTGCTACCCTTCCTCATTGCAGATCTGTAAGTTTTCAGTTAGCGGTTTTAAGTGGCGTCGCCCGAAGGAGGCAAGAAAAGTCTGTCAAATGACTACCGCATGCCCAGTATTAACAATGTCCGTCAAGTAGTAATTGTTTGACTGATGAGGAAAATTTGAAAAAAATGGCTACTGAGTATTAAACAGCGCGCGGGATTCTTCATCACAACTTTTTGGCGCAAACGCGGGGTGTTGTATTTGAAAGCATTCTGAGCCCATTACAAACAGTTACGAAGAGCTGAAGCAACTACTTAACTGCGCATATCAGCCGATTTGAAGTGTTCCAAACAAAGAGGTGCTATTAGCATAATTCAGCATTAAATGCCCGCTGTAACGGATGGATGCAGAAGCACGGGTTGCATGACTGATCCAAGTCAGCTTCTCGACTGTACGTATCAGGGGGAAGGGATGACATTCATTTGAAGTACTGCGACCACGAGGCCCAAGGATTCGGTAGGATGGCGAGAGAAATCGGCTGCAGAGAAGAGGTCCTCAAATCTCCTACCAAAGAATGCGAATATTCTTACTCGCTAGAGATCACCGCTAAGGTGATGTCTTCTCCGGTCCCGCTGAACCTTACCATAGATGCTGCTCACTAAACTTAATTTGCTGTGAATGTAGGCAGAACTGATTACGTGGTGCATCAAGCTGCATTGGAAGGTGGCTCAGCTTCTTCAGCCCCTTGACGGTTGTCTAAAGTGCTTAAACGGGCCATTTATGGGGGTGACAGAAGCAAAGGCAAATGTAATTCCTCATTGACCGACTTGTTCGTGTTTTTTACGGTTCTGCGGCTTGAGAGTGGAGTACCATTGCTCAAGGTTGCAGCTAACCTCCTGATATCACTTTTAGACTTCACTATTTTACGCATTTCAATAACATACTTGATAGCCAATTTGTACAGAGATCCACGTTATTTTTTGTCCAGGCTGTCGAATCCGCCGGTTTTTGTACTGCAGGTCGTCAACACTCAATCATTTGATTAATGCGTGAGATATAGGGGAATAAATCACACAGCACTTTACACCAGGGCCACATAAGAAGAATCCAACTAGGTGTGTAGCGGTGCTTCTTTGAATGTCTACTTGACTAAGTGACCAAGTCACCGGAGCAAAATAATTACCAAACACACCATTGAATGTTGACGTTTGCAGTATTTGGCTCTACAAAACCAAAAATTGCAACCCAAGGTATGTAGCAATGACGCTTGAGTCGTCATTTTTTCTCCGCAGGGACTTAAATACCTTTGTGAACAAAGATTTCGCCAATCCTGGAAAATAATGAGAAATGAAAACTGGCATTCGTGACACTCAGTCGGGAAAATCGCCCATCAGATAGTTGATAGTGTACAGTAGACTTGTTCTCTTTTGAGGCTGTTCGAATAGCTAATGTCAGCCATATTTGCGAAAAAATTTGCTTTATAGAATGGTTAAGGTCCAGCGGGGAGTACCAATAGCATCCAATACTAATTAGGAAGGTTTGAATTAGACCACGATGGTCTAGATTGTTTGGCAGTCTAGTGGTAAATAAGTAACCTCTGAAGCATCCGAAAAAGAAAGTTTCCTAGGGTTGTAAGCATCCCTAGAGGCATCTCTTCACAGCTCTTGCAAGTGTCTGCCCACACTGAATTAATATGCATTTAATGCTGCATCGGACACAGAAATCATATCAGCCACTCAAGTTGTAAATCAATTATAACAAATAACTGAATAGTTGGTTTATTTTACAATAAAAATGGCTTATCGGCAGGCCGTATCATAAACAAAATGCGATTTCAATTTTACTTGCCTGATACCCTGTAATTTTGAATAAACATTAAAGAGAGATGGAAGTGCAGTTCTGTCTTGGAAATTCTTGTAGCACTTATAGAGGCGTTTTTAGTTGGTCTACAACAATGACCCACCAAACAGTTTTTTAGCTTACAGCTTTAAAACACCCGTGACGCAACATAGCAGGAGCATCATGTCAGTTAATAACTACATCCGAACAACTGGTTTTCCTTACTACCCTGAAATAGTTATAAAAAGTTTCATCTTCTCCTACTTGCATTATCCTGTCTTGATTTTTTGCAATGCGAATTGTGTAAGGCATTAGAGCGAAATGGCATCTGCTCATCTGTTTACTTAACCCCGAGGCTCTTCAGTTGCTGCGGTTTGAACTTACGTTCTGGCCTGTAAGAAATAACCCTTTGACATTAGCCCTCTCGTCACAGCTTTGATAAGGTATGGGCTGTCACATATCCGCCAACCCTTGAATCGTCTGTTTGTCGTGGCAAGGCGCGCAATCCTACTTTGAAATCGCATTCATTAAGAAGAGATTCGTGCCCCATTTCTTAAATTAGTTCCAATTGGAAATTGACCAGTTTTAGCTAGCGATATAACTGTGCTTTGGGTTGGATGTCAAAGAATATACATTTTCTGCAACAGTCCTTAGAGTAGCCAAGCCGAAGAGACTATGCTAATTGTAAGCCATGCAATGCAGATCTGAATGAAACTTCAAAGTCGGGTGTTAGAGAAATACATTTTTGGTAGTCATATTCCCATAAAAAGTCCTTGTCTCATGACGAATGCCTCGTAGAAGAATTTAACTTTGCCTCAAGTTAAGGCAATCAAGACCTGGTATTTTGACATTTTCCACGGATTGGTGGGTAATGCTGCTCATGATATGAACTTTATTTCCAAAGATTGCAAAGATTTCCTAGATGATAACAGTGGCCAACTTTGCTAATGGCAACCTAAATATCAAGTATGTTCTACATAGCCTAAAATTAACTTGTATAAAGTCAAGAAATTGAAGGATTTCTTCACTGAAGTCGCTTCTTTTGTAATCAAATTGAATTCATTTACACGCAGTTGTAGCACCGCATTTGTAAAATATCCTCTTCTACATATAGTCGTAATTTTTACTTAAATTAGCTATTCATTTTCATGTATTTTTTTTTGTAAATCCGCTCCTGCGCATGCAGTCAGTAACTCCTTTAACTGGGAGTTTGAAATAATGGGACCTTTTCGACTTCAGTTAATCCTCAAATCCAATAACTTTCACTCATTTATCTCGTCTACTTTCCCTGTAAATTATCTTGTCTTTATTATTCAACGGAACTTATTTATATCAGCTTATTTACCCTACTGAGGCGTAAAGGTAACGTCATGTAAAACCATATAGCGAGGCGAATGCTCATTTTGCGGGGATCGTGTCCAGGAAATTTGCATCGGTCCAAGTAGTAGAACAGTGGTTGAGCAACAACTGGTGTAAAGTAAGGCACCACGAGCCTTAGAAGAGGAATTACTAACACTTGTTGGTGTGTTCCTCGAACGATGTCGTTTCCATGGTTAAAGATAGTCTGGGGAATTAATAAAATCTTACCTAAGTTTGACTAAGAGGCAAAATCCACAGGCAAGAGATTTTTTTATTTTTAAGGGGAAGATTTGTGTGCAGTTCAGCGTTAAAGGTTAAAAGAGTTTCAGTTCTTAAAATCCATCTAAATAAACAAAAAAAAATTATTTTGGGCTGGTTTTATCACAATTTAAAGAAATCGAGGCTTAACTTCAACTGAAGAATAATGAGTTTTACTGGGAAAAATAGTCAAAATGGAAAGAAATACATCATACTTTACCAGTATCAAACCTAGCATAGTTTGTCTGGAGGAGAAAATAATCTTTTCGGCACCGAATAATTCATGTGTAGCGTCCCGAGACTCCCTG
>NW_020170570.1:58830-72513 GCF_000524195.1 Echinococcus granulosus | reverse complement strand
AAGACGAAAGAAGACACAATACTCGTGCAGAATACGTATATTCAGCGCAGAAAAGGTGTTTGGGCTATTGGCATGGCCCAAAAGGCCAGCCCACCCAGCGAGGTACAAGGGGGCTAATTCAAAGTCCAAAAGTGGCGCCTCACCAGAACCAAGGGATAAACCACTAGCGTATTACACATGCATCGAATAGTTTTACGTTTCTACTTGGATGGTATTCAGTGTGTACACAACCTCAGTGAAATGTTCTACTTAAACGAAGAAAGCTGATGAGAAGAAGCTTTTATACTGTTATTAAAATTAATAAAGGACAAAGACTCCGACATTGTATCAGTGACGTCGCTTTTTACAATAGACGTGCAGCCGCCTACTGAAATAAATAAGTTTTCAAAATCCACTGCAAAGTACATTCAAAAGTGTAATACTTGTTTGGCCTGTTTTTATATTGGGGTAATCTACCTACTCTCCCCGATATAACCCGACAGGCAAATATGTAAAGAACTTTAACTCTTGAATATTTTTGTCAAATTTATTGACACAGTTATGAACTGCATTTAGCTAAACAGTTCCCCCCTAACCCGTGAGTTTTAAATAAAAAGTGCTCTGTTGACCTGAATGGCGTAGAAAGCATTTCTTGCGCTTACGAAACCCGGTCTTGTAAAATGCATAAGGCTGAGCAAAATTGAATTAAGCAGGTTCACTTCTAACTACTTACACACAAAGGAAACGATGTGGAATATTTGGCAGTTTCATCGAAATGTTTACCTTCAACCAACTAGCAAGTCGATGCTCGGAGTTTAAAGCAGGACAAGGCGCTGTTGATCTGAACGGAATAAAAACAGCATGCCTCGAGTTTATGGGACCTGGTCTAACATTGCAGTGTCTTGCCATCTGGTGAAAAATAAATTTGCACTGACATATGGAAGGTCAACAGGGATTTTTCAGGAAAATCACTCCGCAAAGACATGGTTTACGCTAAAAGTAGATCCTAGTCACATTTAAAATGCTCATTTGATGAATAAAAGAAAAGGAAGCTCCGAAGATGAACTTTTCTCGGAGACAAATAAGTTAAAATTTTGGGGAGTATGAGACAGGCATCCCGATTAGAAAGTGAGACGAATAGAAAGCCGCTTTAGAAAGGGACATGGAGGCCACCTTGTCTGCGAATTTCTGTTTCTCTATCAAGTGCCTTTCGGGATCGTCTTCAAATCTGCCTATTCAGCGCAACTCTGAATTACCCAGTGTAAAGGTTACCCCTTACACATTTTTTTAACCCTTCACAAATCCACAAGCATTTGCAGAGAAGGAAACCTTTAGTAGTACTGACTGATGTAACTGCGTATTCATTTTCTTTGCACACCAAGTTACACATTTTTTGTAGCTGCGTTCAGTCTTTGTAACCAAGATCACGAATGAAAATGATACAATCATAGAACTTACCCAATTTCTTAGAGTCTAATTGTGCACATTAGCCTTCTACAATAATTAATTTCGTTGTACTGCTTCAGAACCGCGGTTTTGTGACCGCATCCCTCCCTGTGCCATATGTATGTAACTTCTTACGTTCTTGTCTCCACGAAAAGAAGATAATTTTAATTGCCTATGCAAGTATTTAGAGAATCTTTCTTTCATGTCCCAGAATTACCTTATTTATAGTTTATTTTGCTTTTATTTTCAAGCTATCCTTTTTAATATAATTGGATGTTGGTTTAATTGGCTTCTATGATCCACTACCATTCCAAGGAATTGCTTTTCACAGTAACCTTTTCCTTACCTATATTTCTGTTCAAAAGGTGCTTAGTGGAATAAGCTGGTCACCTATTTCACTAATTTACTTGTTACACCTTTACCACATTTGGGTGCTCCATGTACTAATTCTTTAAAGGAGCACTGTTATGTCATTTAAGAAGTCATGTTTAGCGACCTCAAATCGATTAAGGGGAATTATACGAATACTTCGCTAAGGATTTTCAAACCTAGAAGATGAATGTTAGTGTTAAACTATTCTAGATAGAAAATGAAGCTATTTCATTAGAGATACCTGAAAAAAATCTACAGCAAATCATCCATTGCATTGCTAAACATGGGTAATGCGTAAGGATAAGAGGTGATGGGTAGACAAATAGATAGGTAGATGAAAGAGTGTGAAGCTTTTATTTTACCGAGATAAATTAATGTATAATACATTAGTAATGACCCCTTCTTTCTAGGCTAAATCATTTGCCCATTGTATCATTACTTCTCATCGTACGAACTTGACGTTCCGTGGTCGGTGGGACAAATGCCATACAACTAAAAGAGATTAAAAAATTACTTTTAAATACAAACCTTCAAACTGTACACAATAACATTGGATATATTTCGCGTAGTTCCACTAGTAATTCCTTTTAGAAGGCCATTTTACTATCAATAGAACAAGAAGATTTAAAGTCTACAATTTATGCAAATTTTTTTGTCTAAATATGATATAACTAAGTTAATCAGGATTTTATAACTTGCAGAGAGAAAGGGAGAAAAAAGTAAATTCAGCACCAACTTGTTAAGCTTGAACTTAAGTCATTATTATCAAATGAAACACCTACGAGAATTTGACGAAGTGTTTCGGAATCCATATCAACGCAGTGAGACGATCTTCGGAGTCGGAAGAAGTGTAAACCTCGCTTGGACATTAAATGCCCTCCCTCGCCTTTATTTGTCAAAAGAAAACAGCAAAATATTAATGCAAATTCTTTGTAAAATTTTACAAATCCGCAAGTGTGGGTATTATCTAAAATTGGTGGGCAGGTGTAATGGGGACTCTCACTTCCCATTCTCTACTTTTATTCACTTCTGAGAAATAAATGCTGTTGAATTTTTTTTAGTATACCGCGATTGGTTTAGGTGACAAGGAAGTAGCCAGAAATGACTTACCGGCTTCACCACTTTCAACTATTACCAGACTAACTATACAGACCAGGAGAAAACAAAGTTTCATTATGCAAGATTGACTGTATGGAGACCAGGTGCAAATACGGTGAATTTGAGTGAACTCAAACCGGTTCCGTTTATATAGGTCCGGCGGTATAGCCTACTACATTTTCTATTGGCTGACTGGTGGGGTCTCAACCCAATGAGGTACTGATGGTGGTGATCAAGAGGACCAATCCAAGACAAGCAGCATTTTACTTCTTGGAAAATATTCGAATGGATATATTTTGCGGAAATATTGGTTTGAAACATCAAGATAAGTTGCCTTTGACAGAAATAAGTTTTCCACTTAACTGTTAAATATTTCGTAGGCTGCAAATATATCCGCATAAACAGTTGATTGGGCAAAAGGGAATAGAGGGGGTAACCAAACGACTACATGAATTATAAAATTTAAAGAAACTTCAAAAAGACACTCTTTGTTTATGCAGTTGTACTGATTTCAGTTGCATGATAAATTTTACATTTAGGGATTTCCGTGAAAGGAATTGTTTCTTTTATAATCGAGTGATATCAACGTGAGGAAAATATGTTCAAAGTATGGAAAGGACTATTACAAAAAATTCTTAAACAGCTAAGCATTTCCATTTATCGCAATTTTTTGAAAAAAATTAAAGCAAAACTAGAATCAGCATGATATTATTACAGTGGAAGAGTAAATTAAGTGGGAAGTACAGTTAGCTTTGTGTAGTTTAAGCAACAGCGACGAATTTTATGCGTTCTTTTATGGACAGAAAAGTGACGAGAAGCAAAAAGAAAGAGTTTGATGATCATTATTTTTGGGATTTATAGTCCCTTAGAGACGTGGTCCAAAAGTGGCCTCACGAGACCTGGAAAAAGGTCAAAATTAATGAACTACATTGGGACTCGAAATCTTAATTAAAACAGGACCTTGTTTTCGCTTCAGTAAAAATAAAGACTCGAAATCTACCAGTATCTTGCGAATTAGACTAGCATTTTGTTTTGTTGTAAAAAAAGCTCACTCGGAAAAGAGCAGCTTACACCGTAAATCCCCTCTTACCTTCAAAACGCAATATTTTTCTCTCGAGAAGGCAGGACCAATCAAATGCCTTATTGAGAACTTGTTTTTTTAGCATTAACTGTTAGATTTTGATTTTTAATCCTATATGATTCTGTAAAGGCTAAAATTCATAAGATAAATCTCAACCTTTCCGTGCGTCAGCTAAATCTGCGAAATTGCTGTTAAATTAACAGTTAGTTAAGAATTTGTCCGCCAACCATAATTTTATTTAAAAATTGAACAGCTCTGTTCGGCATGCTTACCTGAAAATACCAAAATGGGTTGCAAAATGAAGGCATTAGGAGGCATTCCACCGCATCGCCAAATTATTAGTGTTTTGAGATTACCTGGAGTTTATAACAAGAATGCCAAGCATAAAACAGGTAATAAAACGTATCAATAATCGAATTTCATAAAAGAACTGAGGAAAAACCGTAAAATTGTCTTAAAAAGCATAAAAAGACGAAACTTGAACTAAATTTTGAGTAAATTTAATGGAGATTTCTTATCTCGATAGCACCACCTTGGAGCCTCATTTGAATTTGTTCATTACGAGGAATTTTTGATTGAATATTGTAGGTGGAGGAAGTTTGTAAGAAACCTTCGGAACCACTACAACTTGATTTTTTGCTAAAAAAATAAATTACACAGAGTCTGACAAAAGCCCAATGTCAAAGCGGCGACCTGGAAAAACAAAAAATTAACAATTTTGGTAGCCTACTGCTCTCTGATAGGTGGAGGTTAAAACCTCTACTATATCGAAATTGCCTGAATGATATTTTAATGTTAAATTAACTTCGATGTGATTAGGGAAGCAGAAAAAATCCAGATGTTAATCCTGTCGTTTTCCCTTTCCCTTTAAGTACACTTACAAGACTCCTTCGTTTCCATTTAGGAAGGTATATTAGTGAAGAGTGAGGTTTTGGTATTGAATAATGTCACTGACAGCTAAAGTTTAGCAGGGAAATGAAATGGAGGAAGTACTTTGAAGCAAACTACAAACTGCAAACAAACACAAGCTTGCTTGTTATATAATCGCGTAGAGTTAATACTAGCTGATTTAACAAGCAGATTTTTGGATGTTTAGTGGGGTTAAAAGAGTCTTTTCAATCATTCTTAAGCAAGTGGAATGTCTTCTCATCTCCCTCAAAACGTTTACAACCTAAATGTTATAAAATTGTCTGCTCTCTTCGTTTCCTTTGAGAAGAGATCATCCATAGGACCTAAAAATTGCTTAATCATAAGTGCCTTGGCTTTTATAAAAAAGGCGACTCTTCTGTTTTATTGGAAGGTTTATTAGGAAGTAGAATAACTGGTGAATTTATGATGATGACATATTTTCACCAGATGCAACCTATCATTAAAGCGTTAGAGGGGATGGATTGGGTTGAGCTACCGCCCTTTGAAGTAGAAGCGTTGCGAAATAGCGGTGAGGACTCAACCGATCTTCCTAAGCGCTATATGTTTTTGCGCCTATTAGCTAGACTAAGTAGTATAGAAGCTGCTTACTGAGCGCTTTCAAAGGAGAGCGATATGCTCAGATTAAGTACAAACTCCCAATCCACAAAAAAATATCGGACACATTCTCAAGACACTATAAGTCAAAATTTTCTGCAAAACATTGCCTCAAAACTTTTCTGACATTCAAGTTTTAGTTTTAATGTTGCAATAGCGATTTAATAAACCTATTTTTGGGTGTTTCTTAACTTTTTGCGAAGACAAAAATGAGATCGTGTTACATTCTCAAGCAGCGCTTTTTTGATAAGGGGAACGGAATCATATCTTGTTCATTTACTCATTTGGTGGAGTCATGTTAGCTTAATAAAATCAGTCTGCTTAAATTCCTGTTTTTTTAGCTCACTCACACGGGAGCATCTCTATAGGCAAAATAAATTTGGGCAAACTGTTACATTGTAGTTCAAAGAGTTACTTGAATGTACACAAGAGGATTGAGGGGCATTATAGTGCATACACACGCGATATTAAACGCACTTTTCTCATGGAAAATTATCTCACGAAATATGCAAATGTACCACTTATTTGCAATAAAAAGGGGTGCTTCTACTTTAATTATTTAAGAAATCTGTAAATTTGAACGCACAAAACTCAGTTTTATACACCTAATGCTGCCGTGGGTGGCAGGTCACAATAATTTATTTATGCATCCCAAATGCGTTGTAAAACCTTAGCAGAGAATTCATAATAGGTCAGGTAAAATAAAAATTGGTTTGTAGGCAATTTGTCAGCCAAAAAGCAAGTAATAATCCGAGTCAGGCAGTTGTGGTTGAATATGACATCGTGCCTGATTAGGTCTTACCACTCTATCAAGTTTGTCTAAGTGGACACGCAAGTGATGCTGACCGATCAAGCAAAAAAGCTGGGTAGATGTTGCAAGCATAGATGCGAACGTTTTCTGTGTTTTTGTCCTCCTTTACAGCTTCATACAAGTGACCATTTGATAAATGACTGCCCATATGACACCATCAAAAGGGGGCGTTTAAACCAAGACAAATAAAATTACTACTTAATAATGTCTGGACACTTAGTTAAACCTGTACACACTTTCTTCAGATTCCGTATGTGATCATTAATAAATTGGCACCTAGTAAATTGTTTGATAAATTAACCTAAATTAACCTTCGTGATTGCTCACGATGAATAGTACTTTCATTAAGCAGCCTTGAAATTCACACTGGCAGAGTGGGAGAAAATAAAGTACTATGTAAAATTTAATTCACAACATTCAAGGTTACCTGAGAGATAGACTGGGCGGTAATTTTGAAACAACCAGGACTTTCTTTTCCTGGGCAATGGTTTGATAACTTCTCTCACTGGCACTTCCTATACCAAGAGGGAAATAAATGCAGACAAAATAATGCCATTCGTGGAATTTTCATGATGCAAGAATATCCAGTTATAGCACTTTAATACTTTTAAAATGCTATTCGCCTAGTGATATCAGCCACTAACATGCATTCTCAAAGTTACCATGGTAACATTTCCTTCTTACTACCCTCATGGAATACTTTAACTCTTTGTTTTGGTAAAGGGGCCACTTAGGGGCCCTGCTATTGTGTCTCTGTCGGGAAGCCTAACCCTTTAAGCCAGCCCTTCTGTAGGTCGGCAATGCATTTTCACTCAGAGTATTGTCAGCTTTCATCTTTAGGAAAGTCTCGGGGTGCTGCGCTTATGATTATCAAAAGCCGAATTTATTTTTATTTTTCAAAGGATCATTGATAAACACGGTAGAACGAAATTTTAAGTTAAAATCATAAGCACTACTAACTTGTATAAAGCAGATTCACAATATGGTAATAAGTTGGGTATATCATCCAAGACAGAAAAATTCCTGTTCTATCAAATAACTGGACAAATTTTTTTATTTTAAAGTAGTCTTACCTATCCTTTAGTCTTAACTTCTCCAATTTCAGGATTTATTTTATTTCTCTCTCTTTGAGGAAGGAAGAAGGAGAGCAATCCGCGATAGGGGGAGCAAAAAAGGCATCACCCTTATTTGTGTTGTGGTGTGAGTCTCATCCAGATATCCTAGGGTCGCTTAAAATAAAACATTAAAAAAACTTTTTTGGGGGATTAATCTCCTAATTTTCAATATTGACTCAGTTAATTACTAAGTCTTTATTCCCAAATCAGTTTTCTGAAATACGACATCAAAGCTTTTAGGATCTTTTTAAAGTGGCCATTAGCCTTGATACATGTTGCAGTAATTGATGATAGAGATATTCTGAGGATTCAGTTAATGTTGCAATTTCACTTTCTTGCAAAATCCAAAAACAGACATGACTAAAGCATGTAGCGCAAGATTTGGAAATCGGATCGTTAAGTCTCTCAACCACTGGGACGTAGCATGTAGCGTAAGATCTGAAAATCGGATCATAAAGTCTCTCAACCACTGAAACGTGCGATTGTCTTATCACAATAGTTCATCCGGTTGTAAAGACGTGATATTAATCTGAATTTTTATACTTGTAATCTCTGCATTAGAAAATAACCTGTTACCAAATGTCGCTAAATTCATCGAGTCACACGAATTAAACCTCCCTTAAACGACCAAGGTTAAATAAAATGCAAGCTTTCGTATCCTGTTTAAGAGCATAAAATGGAGATTTGTTGAACACGAGAAAAAAAACAATCGGAAAAAAAACTGCGCAATTGCATTTGAATCAATCAAGTTGATAGAAAGGTGATACCATTTATTCGCAAACCTCTTGATCCCAAGATCCATGCGGGATTTAGACAGAAAGGAGAAAAAAAATTCATTTGCATACGTTTTATACGGAAAATCCTCAATCACCTGCTGATTTTTACTTCAAACTTTATAATTTTGGCGATAACTTAGTTGCTATTTCCTTTATCAAACATTAATTGAACTCGAATTGTAGACTTAGTGGTTAATGAAAGAAAAAGAATTCCGACAACTCATCTACACCTCCTTCTATTCCCAAATTAAGTTTCAGTTTTCCAGTTGTTTTATATTCAGTGATTAAAGTCAAGGTTTTTTCAAATTATTCGCCAAAACTAACATTTTCTTGTTAACAACTACATATCAACTTCAGTTATCCTCTAGATATTGAACTAGCGTTTACCCGATACGTCAAACATCCATTCTACAAGTCTTAAAAATAAGTATATATCGCATTAGTTTAGCGTTTAGCATTTGTTCGGGTCGCAGCGAAAGAATTATTGCCGTATAATAAAACACTTCTGTTAATCAAGGTAAAGACTTTATTATTACGATGAACCAAGTCAGTAATTATATGCCACTTGTAGCGATTTTTTTTTTCAACCCAAATACAAAGCATATTAATCTGACTTCCGTTAGTCACTCATTTTATTGTCCGCATAGACCTGCATTTGCTTGTACGTGTTTGATTTTAAAGCGCTGTGCGCACTTTACCCAATTCCCATGTCTTGATCAAATGGTAGAAGAGGAGAAAGAAACTGTAAATCATTGAAAAAATAAACTTGGTAATCTTACTAAATCTAAAAAAACTAAACCTGTTTACAGGCTTACCATCGAATTTGATGCTGACAAGGAAACAGTACGTGATACAGTGAAGGTGGAAAGTAAGTTAATGAGGTTGACTGCAATTGTCGGCTGAAGCTTTGTTCACAAAAGCCACAAGACCACAAAAAAAATCAAGCAGCTTGAAAGAGATTTTGGCTTTGCCTCTGAGTAACAACTAGAAAAGGGAACTCCTCTGACATGATCATAGCAAAGTTTCATCATGATGGCTAATAAGGGGAGCGGCATTCAAATGTACTGTCTAGTCAGCGCGCACAACATGCTGACATCTTGGATTGTTTAGTGAAAATCTGTGCAACTGTGATGAAAGCATTTTAGAAGTATCGTCAAAATAAGTCAAGAAAATTTTCGAAATTTTTCACAGCAGTTGGTTTTTATTGTGATTAAACTAAATCCACTCTTCTAAGCAATTCACAAGATTTTATTTTTGACACACAAACCTTATTCTACTTAGTGCTCTCTGCACGACATTACATTACATTTGTAATGAAATATCAAAGGTTTTTTTTGCAAGCATTTGTATTCCGTGCAATGCACCAACTTTCATCCTGGCTACTTAACTTTATTTTGTCTTGCGAGGTAGTCTGTTTAAACAAGTAAGTGAATGAATGGATTTGCGCCTCTATTACTTACATTCCATTATTATGCTGAACTGGAAGTAGTAGTGGATAAATGGTGGAAGGAGTTTGGTATGAGCAAAATAATCCACAGTTCCGTTGTAGGCACCAAAGTAGTTAAAAATTTCCTCCTATTTTGAAATTTCTGCAATACATTTCTCCCTGGCAGGAATGGTTAAATTGTAGAGAGAATAATTATTCGAGTGCAATGAAGGGACAATGGTTTTAACTATGGCATGATTGCCTAAGTTTGTGGAGTGGCTAGTAGGTCATATTTACAGACTTTCAACTCATCTGTCTCTCATTAATAAAACTGATCATCTTCAGTAGTTCTATGGCCAAAGTCTGAAGGGTGAGCCACCCAGAATGAAGAGGTAGCGTTGTGGCATGCGTGCTAAAAGAAAAGCCCTGAAATTCCACAGGATAATCTATTACAAGACCACCGACAACTCAAGACACCAGCGGTTATTAAAAGTTACTGAACCGTGCAAAACTGGTTTCACTAAAAAATAACATGCCTTTAAAGAAACATAAAAGTCAGATTTACTTTTCAACCCATTTTAGTGCTTAAAAATTGGATGCAAAAGTTTCGACGTTATTTATTTATATTAATTATATAAGTAGTGTGAGCAGTATATAATGCATTCTTCATTTCGAAACAGGATTAGACATATAAACATCAGACACCTCATTCCATGCTGTTTGGAAGGAATTAGGTGAAAGGTGATTGTAATAGTAGATCAAGAACAATGCACTCAATTATTTTTACTCATTAAAATGGGAAACTTGTAGGTGCAAATATCAATGAATGAGCTTTCATCTGGCTGATCAGAAAGTGAAAGCACTACTCTTCGTTATTTTCTCATGAACGAGAAAAGTAAATCCGGTTTTTAATAGCCTGATAAGGATTGATAATTATAACACTTCAAATGCTCTGTTGAATGCGCAGGTTAGATGGTACACTGGCAGATTGGACCAACCTCGTCACCGAGGGCGCATTATCAATTTCCAGGCTGGCAACGAGCACTGATGTCCCCATAAAACTTGGATCATTAGAAAAATGCCTTTCTCAAAACAGGATTTTTGATCCAACGATCTGAATTAGGAGGTGGGACAAAAAAAATCACGGAAATATTGGAACACCGATGGACACAAAATGTACACTGAAGAAAACAAAGATTAAGGGACAGTTAGCAAGAGTTAAGTGCGTTTCTCGCGGCACACTGAAAGTAAACAGTTGCAAAATCCAAACCTAATCAACAGCAGCCCTTTTGTTCTTGGAATATAACTTCAGGCTATGCTACGCCGAATTACGATATTCCCCAAAGCCAACTCCGCTACAGGCAATGTAAGCTCCATTCGCCTCGCATAAACGGGTTATTATCTATGTGAATAAAACGAATTTTCTCCCCTTAAATAGAGCTTTGCACGTAAAAAAATATGCAAGTTGTACATTACTGAAACATCTGTTACGCCAATTAAAGAGGCCTTTTTGTTCATAAAAATAAAACCTGCTGCCGCGCACGCTACTTAAAATACCAATTTAATTTATGTAATGCATAAAATAACTAATTTACTGTTTGTTTAACTGCGTTAACATAAACTGGAAAGATGACTAAAGTTGTGATAAATAATAACTCACTTCCCACCCGCTATGAGTTTGTCTTCTGCTTTTAAACCAATTATTCGCGAAGGGTCTTTATTATAAGCATAGAAGAATAAGTCGTGCAAAAACTAATGCAAAAGAGAGAATTGAATAAGCAAAGGGGGAAAAATTACATATCAATCAGCAGCTTTAAATTTTAGGTTAAACTTAATCGAGCAAGTATTGTCACAAACATTTCCCTGAGTTAGAGAAGCATGTTAAGTGCTTCAAAGCATCCGATGGAACGGCTTCTTAAACCACTTTGGTTCATCTGTAATTCACGATACTCCCTGCACTCTGCCAGGCATCTGAGCCCTGCTTTAATCAATTTAAACTTTTTAATCACTTGAAGTTGGCAAATAGGGTAGTAATTGCCCTTTCCTTTGCGCAAACGGACGCTTGGGAGAAACGCACACTTTGCAATACGTCGGTTGTTTTTTAACACTCGCTTTTGGTAAAGGGTTCTTTGGCATTGTATCTTTGTCAGGTGGGCCAGCCTACGGGCTATAGCACTAGCTACCGGACCTGCTGCATGGCAGGTTAGCATATATTCGGCCTGGGTATTATGTAACCTTTCGTCTTCAAGGAAGTCCTGAGACGCCACGTCTTGATGGAACATGTTTGCAAGCATAAGTTAAGTCAACCAAGTTTATATAACAAAGGTCCAATACCTAAATAACAATATCAACAATAACAAAAACCTTTAAATTTGCAATTTACTGGGCATGAAAAGGCTTTACTAAGTTTGAGTAGAAAGAAGTGAAATTGAAAATCTTTGTCTGTTTTTTAATTAGGTAAATTTTATGCGCTTAAAAGCCATTAGAACGTAATTTTTCCACTTTTCACTTTTCCATTTACAGCAGCACATTTGATTACACCGTCCAATTTCTGGGAAGAAAATAAGTAATTAGAACACAAATACGTATTCATGAATGCAGAAAATCCAAAACAATTAATTATTGAAGCTAAATTTCTTAAACGAAATTCAGCCATGGCTTTCGGGCGTAATGTGATCATCTTATGGAGAACCCTGTAATTTTACTTACTTGGAGAGGCAGCATTGTAAAGACTCGAAATGAATCCTACAGAAGAGTGATACTATTCTTTTTTTTCCGAACAAGTGATATTATAAAACATTACAGAATGTGAATACCCATCATGGATGACCACAAACGCAAAGACTCGTTCGAATTGGGACTGCCTTTTGGCCAATCTCCCTGTCCAAGTTTCAGACGATGGTGTTTCACATTATTAAATGGAGAGAGGGTTTTAAAAAGTGCAACAAGATTTCATCTCATCAAAACAGTCTTTTAAGGAAACATTATTAGGTGTCTATGAAAACGGATTGTAGACAAATTTCACCGGAAAAGTGATTAAAAAGGGGAATATTCGTGGTGGTGATTTTAGCAAAGCGGCCAGCATCCGTCAGTCTACTGTGCAAATCGTCTTCCATAACGTCTTTTAGATATTTAGCAATGCACAATAAAGCTATAGCATGTAATTTTACGAAAGAATTAGGTTGAAACGCTCTCTGTGGCGGTAACGTTGTGTGCTACGTATACATAAATATCACCTTAATAGGGTCTCGCAATCAGTTGTGGTCGAAGTAAAAGTGCAGCTACGGAGACTGCCAGCGACGAGGATTGAAAAAAAGGAGATACTGTAGAAATGCTGCATTTCCATTGAACTATGTGGTTAACTAGACGATCTTTGTAGTCTCATCAACTTGTTCCACCTCCAGACGGCATGATAACCTGGCCACGTCCGTCCCCTCTCAGCCCGTCTGTACGTAAATAATAAATCCACTTTATACAACCTCAACTTATCGAAAATTCAAAAGAAAGCAGGGAAACATTTTTACTTATCCAAAAAAATTCATGTGATTTTCCTCAGATGCTTAATTTAAACTACAGTACAGAATAATGCCAATTTTTTTCCTTAAAAAAAGGGAGCATCGAGTCATACAAAGTAGCAACGTTTACGTAACAGAGAAAGGTTGTTTTATTAGCGAACCCAAAAGCATTAACAGTTGCTTGACAATGCAATCTGTTTTCTGCATTCATCAGCTAAAACTATTGTTCTAATTATTGCTACTATTTACTATGTAAAAGCTGTCACGGAAGCACACGTTCCACAGAAGACTAAATATTGCAATCACAATGTCTTAATGGTCTTATAGAAGAAGCCGCGTAAGAATAGTAAAATTTTTAAGGCACGAAAAAAGAAGAAAAAGAAATTGAAGGAAGGCATAGCTAAACTTGATTTAAAGTTACTAAATCATGATCTAGTTTTGCGGTTTTTGACTTAAAGGTGGACACTCAAGTAGTAGGCAAAGAAGTTAAGGTAATAGTTAATAGCTTCCTAAGCGGCATGCATGTCGATGCTTATTTAC
>NW_020170570.1:53655-58730 GCF_000524195.1 Echinococcus granulosus | reverse complement strand
GCAAAAGGAGAAACACGAGTTGGAGTACAGACCAGAGCTCTGGCTGTGTAGAGGTAGGCGTTTTCAATATTTGAAACAGTTATTTGCCCTATTGGGCGAATTTCATACTCTCAATGTAAATTAAAGAGTGGTGTTACAACCTTCAAACGCTAGCCATTTGCTAGAGTGGAATTGCTATTCTGCCTTTCATTTTACTAATGTCGAAGGGGTCTTAGCACAGGTAAGCTATGGCAAAGTTAATAGTAGGACATGTCCTCGCCTGCTTGTCAGCCAGTTGTGGTGTACCCAACGTCGTGCTGGTGTTGTTGATGTCACTGCCACTGACTTCACCAACGCCTCCGTCTCTCTTCCCGACTTTCCGTGGCACCGTACACAATGACGGTGCAGCCACTCTGGTCTTCGAGGTGATATGATCTGGCAGCGTGAAGCTCTCCAAACCTCGTGCCTCTGTAGATGGCCTCTGCGCGGTCACCTCAACCTTCCACACGAACTCCTTACCGATGACTCCCTCCTTCTCCTTTGCGTCGGGATGGCGGTAGAGAGCCTGAGGCATCCTCTCCACTCTTTCAAGCTCCTGATGCAGTGGGTCGTCCGGACTAGGTGCAATTTTTACACTATAACATGAGAACAAACGAGTTGTTGATTTCTTCACGTTTTATTTCAAGAACGCACTCCACCCACCACTCGCTGACTAATCACATACCGATATGGCTGAAGGTCTACCACCTCATATCGTGAAATCGGACTTTTGTTTTGTCAACATTTTGCTCCTAAACATATTAGACATCCGTCCTTACTGAACCGATCATTGAAGGCTAATTTGGAGCCCGTCATTGGGGCTAGCAGCAGAGCATCTCCCCACCATTTATTCCCAGCCAAATGAATAGGTACACAAGTGTGCAACATGGGTTTCAAGGTCCTCCTGTTAAGTGCGCTATGACAGTTGTCGTTTCAATGTGCATGCAGCGCGTCAAAAGTCAGTGGCTGGTCTAAGTCCTGTCTATTCTAGTCTGGAACACTTACCATTGTAAAGTGGGCCAAAAGAAGGGCCACTTGGGCTTTTATACATAAGTTACACATTGCAAAACTTTATTTCGAGAATCGAGTCACTTCCGGCCAAAGCCAACATGCAATCGGCATAGAAGCAGACGGAACTCGTTGGAACGATAGCATTGCCTTCATCGAGTACATCATGGGTTTTAGAAGGCAGTTGCCAGTTAATTCTCCACTTCAAGACTCAAAGTGACATTTCGCATCGGCTTGGTTTACAACTGGTGCTGCAACATCCAATCAAGCTATTCAAAGTGACATTTTAGTCATTTGTCATACTAAACCTTTGAAACATTGCAAAAATCATCTGTGGTGTACCCTGCACTTCCTCACAAAGTGAAGTCAAATCGCATTGTAAAACAAAGAACAGGGTATTTTCATGCGGTCGCTCCTTTCCCCTACTCCCTCTCTACCCTTTTTGTGTATCGAAATGAGGGTTGTACAAAAGCCTGATACGAGGAGGCGTGGTGCAGTACAAACATTTATGGCGTCAAGACTCCCCAGTTTTATGATACCCTCTCATTGTCGGGTACTTCTTCCGACACAACAACACGACTCCATTCACATCAACTAGGAATGACAATGTGTGATGCTAGTTGCTATTTCACTGAAAAAGTACTCCCCTGTGCATTACTTCAATCAGGTCAATGAAGGTCCATGTCCAGCAAACTTGAATAAAGCACAAAAGGTAAGGACACTAAAGAGCTTGTAATGAAGAGGAAAATAAATGCTTGAGGAGGGCTAAGCAGACACCAATTAAGGAGACTAACGTACATGCAATGCATTTCTAGACTGAAGATCACCAACCATGTTCCAAGATGAAGGTCAACACTACAATGCTGCGGCCATATTAACAGTATTTCAGCTTCGTTATGTATGCCACCAATGAGAGAGAGCATGGAAGAACTGCGAGAAGAGGTGGGGAAGCAGGCGTCAGAATGCGGTGGGCCACAAAGAGAAATGACGGAGTTGTCCGAGTGATATTGCAGAAAAGGTAAGAGAAGCTAGGAGCGATATAAGGAAAGTAAAAGAGGAACTGCTAAAAAGGGACATAAGAGAAGGCACTCCATTCCTGATTAGGCAAACAACCAACCCATTTATTTATTCCCCATTTATTCATTTTAATTTATTTTCATACAATGATTTTATTTAATCGCTCAGGCCTTCTTTCCCACCCCTCCATTGATAGTCGTCTTTCCTCCTTTTCTTCTCCTCTATGCAATTTAGATTACTTTTTAATCTTCATCTTCCACTCTCACTCTCTCCTTCCCGTCTTTTCAAGTCGTTTTCATTCCTTCTTTCGACACTAGTTTGATGCTAGTGAGAGTCAGCAACTATGTGCTGTTATCGTGTGAATCGTGGAGGCTCCTGTGCCTAAGGTGGCTCACTTTTCTACACTATCGAATCGAAACTGGAACCATCCGCAAATCACGCACAAATGCGTACTTCAAACACCAACACCACCCACCCACTCACCAACACCACCCATCCACCCACGTGGTTGATTTGCTTCCCAGTTTTAATCCACCATCCTAGTACCTACATCCTGTGACCGTCAAAGAGCAACATAATTGATTGCAACCAATGCTTTTCTGCGTCCAAGGTCATGGCCACAGGCAAGAGGGCAGGCAAGAAAATGTGCATTCCCAATGCTCTCCAGACACCTAAGAAATTCTTTTGTGCAACACTAGGCGTTTTGAAACGAGAGTTGACTATCAATAAATGGTGGCAATCAAAGTGGAGGTGAGGCATCTTCTAGAGCAGCAGATGTGGTGGTGATTGTATGCATACAAATGCCTTCGTTTTAATTCACTCCAATTTTACCTACATGTGTCAGCTTTTTTAACTCACCCCAACCAGACTAAGTGCCCACTACCTCCAAACTTCCCTTCTCACATTCTTTGCCTTTTTGTGACTCTTCGAGAGCTTTAAGCATGTGGTCAGTAATAAGCAAACGTGGCGCACAATTTAAAAATGCAGCTGAGGGAAGAGCATTTGAAGTGTATGTGGAGGAGGGCTTGCATAAATTGGCTCATTTGCATCCGATTTGGATATGGGGATTACAAAAGGGAAGCAGTGAAACCTTGCGCAACAACGATGAATTTGGTGATTGCTACCTTCAGGGGCATGAAAGAGTTAAGATAATGAGGCTTGTCACATGTCTACTGGGAGTTCCAGACGCCTGTCTTTGACGAGGGTTACATTCTGCTGCAAAATAGCCCAGATTAAAGAAATTTTTTAAAGCCTAGCTTACTAGACATCAAACGAGTGCTAGGACTTTGACTTGTTTATCATAGGGGAATCTCATTGTGTTTATCACCTTGCTTACACCAAAAGGTGATGTATCGTGAAGTTTCTTTTAAAGCGTTACACTGAGTACAGTCCAATCCATATTCAAGGTTCTCAAGTGAAATTCCACAGGAAATCAGATTCGAATCTACTCCTTTCCATGTAATGGAAAAAGCAGTTATACATGTAGCAAGACGTAGAAATTTCAACGAATACCAAAGATTTGATGGAATTGATTATGCATTGTTGGTCTTGCAGCGTTTATATTTTTGAGGGAAGGCCTTCTAGTGTCCGCCCTAATATTTAGATGTGGGTTGATTAACTAGGCGCTGACCGCCATAATAGCATGCAAAAATTTTCATGAATTGGAAGCGTTTAATAATAGGAAGAGGAAAACTGCATAAACGCCTCTGACTAATTTAGAGTGCTCCACGTGAAATGGGAGAAGAATGGAATGCTAATGAAGAAGAGAGAAGCAGAGGGCAGAGAAGAGAGAGGAAGGAGGAGAGGTCTTAATTAACGGACAGTTGTTAGGTTTCTGAGAGTGCCAGCTTCGCAGCATAGTCCAAATCGTTCATTAGTCATTTCGACTTTGATTTCCTTTGTGCATCACACTCATTTGCCGGTTCGCATTTGTTCGAATTGGCAGAGTCTCAATTCCATCTCACACACTGCCCCAATTGTATATAGTGTTGCAACAACTCAACAGCACAGTTTCAATCATTCAGCAACCTTCAAATACACACTTTGTTGTTTCATGCAGTCCCAGTTGTCTCTCAATCACCTCACCCTAGTGTCACAAACAGGATAGCTGAGGTATTGTTAAGATTTTCTTGCATTTTGTCTTAAACTATCTCTATGAGCATGTAAGCAAGCAAGAAGGCAAGGAAAACAAATTTTGTTACTGAAATAAGCCCTTATATAGGATGAAGTTCTCTGAAACTACTTATCTAAGAAACAAAAAGCATTCCACTGGCAGTCGAAGTAAAATTAGTTTGTCTTGAGGGACAATAGCATCGTGCTCTTCAGTACACAACACAACCTGTCACCTACCGCACATTACTCGATAGATCCTATCAATAAATAAGTCCTTTATTCAATTTCACATTAAGTATCGGAGTGGGTTGATGCATGTCATTGCAAGGGCACTTCGATGGTGCATTGATGAAAGTGTAGAAGGAGATTCGGTGATGAAGTTGAGTCGAGTAGATGATGCTTGGGGCATGAGCATGGAGGTGGAGGGCTTGAGGTGAAGTGCGCTCTGCTATGGACGTGCACATGGAAATCAACGCTAAGGCGACATTTAATCCGCCAGTATTAGCTCTCCATCTCCAAATGTGCATAGAAAGAGCAGTTGCTATCAATTATATTGGAAACGCATCTTCGACGATCGCCTAAGTTTAGAATCTAATTGATCATTCTGCTAGCGATACCGTTAGGTGTGAATGAGTTGCTGTCTCAGCACCTCTCATTACCGATGACATTTTTGCAAATTTTCCACGTCCTTAAACTAACTGGCTTAAATTCTCATTATTAGAACGATGAAATTAGAAGATACTCAGTAGCTACCTAGCAGCAATTCCGACAGCATTTAGAAGGCAACTTAGAACGAACTAAATATTGCAAGTTTGCATATTGCTTAAGGAAGATTTTTTTTCGCAAGCTCCAAAGTAGCATGTAAATAGCAGAGGATATAGAAGAGACGAGAACCTACCATCAATAAACCTGGTTTTTGG
>NW_020170570.1:50496-53555 GCF_000524195.1 Echinococcus granulosus | reverse complement strand
CCTGGTTGGTCACTAATTAGGTGGATGGACTGACTTGCTGTGTGCTTTGAACCAGTGCAAGGCCAAAGCATTGCCAACCGACACACCAAATCAAACAAGGTAGAATGGTACCCATTCATTCCAACAATTCAACAATCCAGATCATTAGAGCACAACTAAATGTATGCCTATTTTTGTTACAGTAACATCAATCTGGTATGAATGTCTCGAGATATTCATTTTGGAAGGATTTCTTTGATGCCACGTGCTCCCAAAATAATAATTAATGTGCTTCCACATCTTTGCATCGAATACACCTGAAAGTAACTGCAATATAGCTGGACGTTGTTGTGTAACTTTGCTGTATGTACTGGTCTTAAACATTTACAGCCAATGCATTCCTCCATCCCCAACGCAGATCAGTAATAGAAGGGAAATACGAATCTTGCATTTTAACTGGGATATATTGGTGTTGGCATCAAATATCTTCTCACATGGTTGAACATTCAAAGAAATCAGGTTACAATTTCGTGGTGGGTAGCTTAGGCACCAGTCAATTTGTAATGGTTAAAGTGGTGATATGACTGTGGCGGTTGCCAAGCAGGAAGCTAAGGAGAAGAGGATAAATTGTGCAATTTGATGTTCTTATTAAAATATGGGAATTAAGAAGTGGTATTCGAGCAATGCCATAAGCCACTTAATATTGTAGTACAGTAATAGTGCATGTTCTTTGCTTTGCTTCGGCCGATTACGACTTAATCGATGCCGCTGCTCAAAATAATCATTGAAAGAAGTGAAGGTTTGTACATCTTAACCAGGTCGGTAAAAGCACCTTAGGTAAAGAAGGATTTCTTTTGCATATGATGGTTGCGAAGCCATAGGCAGCGGTATTGAATTAGTGCAAATATGTGTATGTGCCTTTGTAATACTATAGTAGTTTATCCCTCGGTATTGGTGAGGCGCCACTTTTGAACTATGAATCAGCTCCCTTGTACCTCGTTAGGTGGGCTGGCCTTTTGGGCCATGCCAATAGCGCGGCCACCTCCGTGCTGAATATATATATTCCGCCCGAGTATTGTGTCTTCTTTCGTCTTCAGGTAGTCTCGGGACGCTACACTTTCCTTTGTAACTTAACTACTACTTACACTGTGGTCAAAAAAAAACTCGAAATTGTTTTAGAAAAATTTGGTTTACAATGCAAATTTTGCATTTAGTATGATAGGCGCGCTTAAGAATGGCAAGATAATGGTAAATTGCTTTTAATCTCTCAAAATAAATACATTTAAAAAGATTTTATTTACTAAATTCGTTTTTAAAAAATATTACAACAATATTTTTTGCAGGTTCTTTTACCGCTTTGCTTCTTTAATTTGAATTGTCCATAAATAGGTGCACTTGCTGGCTAGCCTGTGGTTCGCTGACCCATGTTTTCACGCCGCCCGTGTTGATTTGTTTCCAAAATCAGGCCCACTCACAAATAAAAGACTCTTTTCGACTGCTCGTGATTCATCACTAGGACAAGCAGTACATAATTGTTGCTATTTGCCAAATACATCTTTTCCACCCCTTCATCTTCACCAAATAGCACAGGTCAGGGAAACGTGACTTGTACTCCAAGAAAGGGCTATTTCATTATTTATGGTAGGTTTTGGTAGGTACAAGCGTGCTTTTTTCATTCTTTTTGATGGTCGGGAGGTGGTTTGGGTCCAACAGGCAGTCATTCGTTGGACATGCCCTCGCAGCACGCCTTCGCATTGTCCACTCAAAATATTCTTGAGATCTTGCCATGCGTCTTCATTATTCTAATTACTAGAATACTGCTGTTTCCGAATTTGTAAAATTGACGGTGATTGCGCGTCAATCATCGGTGCAACTTATTTGTCTCAAGATGAAATTCAACCTACCTGAAGCTGGCATGTTTCTAAAGGAAAATCCGACCGGTTAGTGTGACTGCTATTTCGTCCACAATATTTGCCATTTCTTACAAGTTCGCCATTACACAGTCATGTCCACTTTCACCGGCAAATTGTAGTGCTAATGATGGGGTCAATAGTTTTGCCGAACTCTATCGAGTTGGAACGTTCGTTCAAATAGCCGAGTGAGATGATGTGAGTACGAAGATTGGCATGCTCGTAATTGGCCACTGCAGGTGGGTGTGATTGCGTCTGTTCATCTTTAGCTTTCATTTTGTTGTTGAATAACTGTCCTAATGGAATTTGTAGGATCCAAATCGTGGGAGCGGTTCCTGGCATTGCGGCTGATGCTAATGTTGATCCACGTGGGTGAGTTATTCTTTAGCTTTCATCTTGTTTATTTTCGTTGTAAGACATCGACTTAAAGATATGGGCCTCGGCAGGACTGGTGTGTTTGCTGCTCATTTTCTTTGTCACTTGTTTAGGGCAACAGCCGATTTTGTTGTTGGCTGGTTGGCCAGTACTGAATGCTTGTGATTTACCCATTTTGAGCTATGGCCGCGTCACTTGTCCCTTTTCTGGCATTGTATGACTCCCGTTTTGAAAAAAACATCGGCCTTGTTATTGTGACAAATTTGTGGATGTTTTGTACTCTTCACAGGCTGTACATGAAGTGTGATTTAATGCTTCCTCAGAGATTTTCAATCACTTCTTGATTTTATACTCCTTTTCTCGCACTTTGATCCATTGCAGAGAGCATGGTCGTACTAATTAAGCGAATCTAATACAGAGTGAATTTAAATGCATCCTGCCTGTCCGTGGGCTCAGCCGCTGTTACGCACATTACCGTACTTCAGTGAAGGAATATGGTGCACTTGCATCTCAACGAACCAGTGTTGGATTTGGTTTAGTGAGTGTTGGTGGGATTTGTCTGGGACTTCCACTCGTTTCTGTTGCTCAGTCATCTACATGGCCTTTTTCCTGCTTTAGTTAATTAAGAAGAAGTGTGAGCAGTGAGAAGACTTCGGAAATCTGTTGTTTGTGTGACATGTTGTATATGTTGACGAGGCTTGCTTACCATATTTTCCTTTCGCGAACTGCATTGCTCCATATTGCTTAACCTCTCGCCGCTAATGTCACTGGAGATTGTCAGATTTTTTTGTGTGG
>NW_020170570.1:47556-50396 GCF_000524195.1 Echinococcus granulosus | reverse complement strand
GCCCATATGTAATTATTTATCCCGTTTCCATCTAACCAATTGCATTTCATAAGTACCTCCCTCTTCCACTTTATGCCAAACTAATCAACTCCACATCACTCTCGAATCACTAAAAAAAATCACAGGCCAACTCAACCTTTACAAGCAATGTGAATCGTCGCAGCTCCTAACTACACAACTCGCATGCCAAGAAAACAAGCAATTTGATTTACTTTTCCCACTTTTTCTTCAGCTGAGAACGCATGAATTCTTGGGATAGAGAGGCGTCACATTCTCTTCACAAAGTACAAAGCTGCCTGTTAAGAAGGTAGCCTTTACAGAGGCTGATGAGGGACGCATTAAATTTTGCCCAGAAATAAATACTAGCCATGGGAACAACACTGATGATGGCTTAACTGATGCCGTGACGATGTCGAAGCCATGTGAAGAAGAGTCTTACTTTATTTGGGGCGATCACAGCGTCAGTCGGATGCATGATCTACAAAGTTATCATTACATCAGATATCAGTTACGTACGTTCCCGTCAAAACTGATCTTCCCAGTACTCTTACGGAAGCATTCAATCATTGCTGTCTGATTATCATATCGTTGCAAATTTCCACGATGATTCAATTCCGTTCCCCACTTTACTGCATCATGAAGCAGTGTGTGTTGAATCATTTAAATCGCTACTTGATTACACTTTTATCCGAACTTTATTGTAGCTGGAATAGTCTAAGACGCTGTCGACGATTAGGATGTCGGCCAGAAGACACTGTGCGCTTCATTTTGTCTCAACTAATTGCAGTTGAGGTATTTTGCTTTAATTTGGCTGCTAATGCTACTATTGTGGTTGCGAATGTTAAGTGGTGGCCATCACGGTGGCATCACAAATACCACCGTGAATCTCTCTCTGCCCTCTGCAATCAGGAGGATGCTTATGGAGACTGAATGATGCAAACAGACAGCCCTACACTCTTGCTTTTTTGACCAATGTGATTAATTTGTGTACAAAATAGAACATTCACTATTCTTTAGCACAACCGCTCCATTGAACAGGTCCACTATGCAGTTCGCTTTGCGTGGCACCCAATGTCTCACATTGTAGAGCCACGAAATAACGAATTTTTTGTTTGATGCAATTAAGCATAATACCATAGAGAGACCGACTAAACGAACTTTGGTTTCATGGGATTATCTTTGCCAGCCAAGGATAGCACGCTGAAGAATAAACATAATTTTTGGCCATTAATGTTGAGTATATTATTTGTACACTTTATGATGCAGGACATTTTAGAAATTTCCTGCAAATTAGGTGAAGAAGTGGAGCCGAGAGACTCAATTACCTTTCACCTGGTGATCCTCGCAAACTAACACTCCAGCAAGTTTGAAAATAGGAAACAGTGTCTACTGAGGCGTCCCAGTAGCAAAGCATGCTGCTGTTACCCAAAAGTTATGTCACGGAAATCGTAATTCTTGACATTAGTCATTCACACCTAGCTGTCAGTCTAAAGAGTTGTCATCGATGTTTCTCTTCTTTTCAATACTTACTCACGATTTTGGTGCTTGATTGCTCATCAATGAATTATTAGGAGGACGATTTACTGCATGCATCCACTTGCAAACCTGGTTGATATAAGAGACTGCTTCTCGCCACGGTATCGCCCCATTCTCTGATGCTACATCACTTTTACTGGATCAACCATTTCCCACTAACACGCTAGCTACTGTAGCAACTACTAGTGGTCCTGACCCTGCCCTATAACCCTAATTCGGTGTGCAACAGTCTTGGGAGAATAGAAATATGTGTTAAAAATAACTTCACAGTGTAATGCATTAAATTAAAGCATTGCGTCTGTGACCAGGATCAACCATCTCAGTAGGCAATCTAGTCAACTTGATACAATTTGATTTCTCTCACCCTTCACCAATTTCTCCTGCAGCTTGTCATCTGCAAAACAATAGGCTCCTTATGGAATTCGGAATGCCACTTCACAATGGTCATGTCATCAACTGGAATAAGTAGTGACCACACATATTTTGAGATTGAGTAATCTGCTTTGCCCACAGGACGTCCGATGGTAATCGCCCTAAGAGGGCATCTTACTAACATATTATTGAATAGTTAGCCACTCATCTATAGTTGCCATGATCCCTCTTCCTATCACATTGCTTCGCATAAACAAAATACAAAACTTTGTTTACCTAGTTTCCAATTACTTTTCGATCTAAGATGTAAAAATTAATGGACGTTGAAGTAAAATGCCAGATGAACTAGCAGATTGGCTTTGTCCTCAAAAATAGAGATTTATGGTGAAGTGTGAGAACACGTTTGTAATTTTGGCATCCTAAGAATAGCCTAATATATAATTCAGTGGCAAAATTTTCGTAACTTGTTTGTTTAAATATCCGATTGATGGAGTTGTTGCGTGCCACTATACTCTGCATTGTACTGGCGGCGTGAAAACCGAAGGAGATGATAATAATGTGAAGCAGAAAGTGTAGTAAGCTTACAGTGGTGGAAGAGCTACTGTCGACTAGTTAGCATGCCTACGAACATCAGGAGTATAAGTTACCTTACCATTAGGCAGGGTCTCGTAAAATGAATTGGAGCAGGAGCAAACTAGGCTCTCAATAAATTCAACATGGATTGATGCAGCATTCGTATCTAGGTATTCGGGTGCCACCTTCAGGCTGCTGTTAATTATGGACACGATGGTGGAGCCTGGAAAATTGGTGTTTACAAAAGGGAATGTGTAACTCAATATGGACCAGAACGGAGACCGACGAAAGTGTCACCAAGAGTAGAATGCCATTAAACTGAATAATTTGCATGCCAAAGAAGAGCTATTTCTATTTTG
>NW_020170570.1:45588-47456 GCF_000524195.1 Echinococcus granulosus | reverse complement strand
AATCATGACATAAACGAGAACCTACCCTTAACTTCCGCCTTATGAATCTATGGCAGGAACCGAAATTGCAATCCCTTTAGAGCTTTTGTACATAGAACCAGCCACAGATGACTCTGTCCACTCTTCATTGGTCAGGATTGAGAATAAGTGGGGCCAGTCTTGGGAGTCTGCTTCACAGAATGCAGTGTTGCAAGACTCAATTTTTTTTACCTCGTGCGCAAGACTGCAGTGCAGAAAGGAAGGGATGAAGAGATGATCTCGAAAATATCACCCCATATGGTATAATAAGCAGTCGAAATTTACCGATGAATTGCTAAAGTTGTCAGGAGAAATGAACCACCACAGCAAAATCAAACCCTTTGTGCCGAATAAAAAAGAAAAAGAAAAAGGCATGCAGGAATTGCAGTCGCCATTTGTATTACAGACACGAATATAAACTGGTGAACAGTCCTGGGGCATTCATTGGGGCGACGGTGGCGTAGGAGTGAGGAACACTCCCCATAATCGGTGTACAATGGACTGATTATGTAATGGTCAGCAACAGGAAGTCCGAAGTCGGCCGAGACAACCTGTTTTGACCAGCAAGAGCAGCAGTGCCGAAAGAATTGGGCAGTTAATTGCTCCTCCATGCTTAGACTTGTAGCCAGCGTATCCAGCTTCAGTGTCCATCCTTTGGCGGCTAAAATAAGTGCAGAGACATCGCTTCAAGATGAATGGAATTATAGAGACAAACTTGAGTGGCGTAGATGAAGGAAACATTCAGCCTGAATACCCTGGCGGTGTGAAAACTCACGTGAAATGGGCTGCTGAGGTAGAATTCGCGCAGCCGTCGACTAAGTCTAGAAAGTGCTCCATTTCTTTTGGTAAAACGATTTTTTAGTGCTAGCATGGGAATTAAACATCCTTACCGATAAACCGAGCGTCTCCCTATCAGTACGCTTGCTCAATCTAGTCTGGCAGTTGAGGCGATCTAACCATGTCAGTATGGAAGTAGAAGACACTTATTTACTACCGCAATCTGTAGTTGGCTTTGTTTGTATACAAACTCAGGAGAATGATTCAGCGGGTCAGAACTTTAGTACCAAATAGAATATTTACTTCTTGAAGGGAATTGATAGCTTCAACTTAACATGTAAATGCTTGCTCTTGGGACATCAGGACATTAAGATTGGGCCACGAGACCCAATACAGCAGAAATTGCAAGTACCCTCTTCACCCAGGTGACCCATTGTCTAATTACAATTTCCAGCAATAAATCAGATGGTCTTTTAAAGGTCGTAATCACGTTATTCAGTGCTCAGGAACACCCTTGCTGTCCAAGCTTTAAATGATTAGACGATAGTACCCGGAAAAGATAGTTTGACGACTTCGATTTAATGCAATCTCCCACAATTTTACGAAATGAGAATTGTGTTCTGAAATAAATAACGTCATCAAATGGTTGAAAACACCTAACTGATGCGCTTGTTTGCATTAACGAAGTGTTTTACCCTTACTACGGCGTAATGATATATTTTACCTAGCCGAAATCCTCCAAGTGGGGTTTTGACATATCAGGCGCAAAGGAGGAGCTCCCTACAGCGCTATGGGCGCCTACGTCCTCGTCAATTTGATTGTGATCCACCGTTGACTAGGCCTGTTCCAAATCGTCTTCTACACCCCCTACCTCTGTCTCCCCTTCTGCTTTCCCTTATCAATCCTTAGATCCATCCCCGTCTCCTCTCCCTTAGTTTGTGGGAGACACAATGCAATATGTGGAGGTGAAGCCGAAAGTAAACAGTCTTTTGTAGAATGACAGCGCCTTGAGAAGATTTACTGTGGTTCAAAAAGGAATTGTACTAGACGCATTAACTTTCAGCAATTTTAAA
>NW_020170570.1:23770-45488 GCF_000524195.1 Echinococcus granulosus | reverse complement strand
TGCTGTATGAACATATCAGGGACTAAGGAAATCTCTTCTCGTAGTTTGATGGGTTGCGTGACATAAGAGAAGCATCATGTCGAGGAAGGGAACCTCGAGTGTCAGGACGGTCGCGATTTCTTAGTGTACCGCGAAAGGAGCCAGACCTTAATCCATTACAAAGACTTAACAAGCTAGCTTAATCCGTAAACCATGCCATAAATCCAAAATTTTTGTTTTATGGAGTCAGATTGATAGACTCTTCTCCGTAATAATTGATGGATTTGGCTACCGGAGATTATCCCATGTATGCGCTATCCCTTAATAAATTGAATTCTTTTATTGCCCGAATAAATCCGGTAAAATTGTTTATCCTTTTTCGTGACAAATATAAAACCAGTTTAATTTCAATTGATCAAACTCGAGCCATGTCTAAGCAATTCTTCTGGAGAGGTCAAAAGTGCAACAACCACTGATGGCCTCAACCTCTACCACACCAACAAACGTGATTGTGGTGCCACCTGATGTGGCCTCTAAGTCTCCCACCATTCTCTTCGGGTAAACCATTTATCAGCAACTGGTTCAACCTCATGATACAAAGGGCATGTAAAAGCTGGGACCATTAAAGCAATGCAGAACTCCTCCTCTTTGACATGCAGTACTTTCAGTTCAATAGCATCGTACTACTGGCAACGCTTCTGCTAGTCTCTATTCTCGCTTATGGTGATTTACAAGTTTTCGCTTGTTGACACAACTGGCACAGGCTCCACCATTAAGTATATAATTAATAACGCCCTGGAGGATGGGCCAGAATACCTAGCAACAATTGCTGAAAAATTCCGTGTAAAATCTGTCTGAAGCCTTGTTCGCTCGTTCCCTTTTTTCATTTCATGAGGCCCTGCTCAATGGAGAGTTGATTTATGCCCTCCGTATTTGTATCAATGCAACCCGGATAATATTATCTCCGCCCTCTTTGGCAAGTTTTCTGCACTTTACGCTTTGCTGCATTAATCTCATTCATTCGTCTCCTCCCTTCTCCTACAAAGTATAGCGTACAGAATCGCGCCACCATTCACAGCCAAATATTCTAGACATTTTTTTGAGTACAAAAGCTTCAAACACTTGTACAATTCTTCCGCAATGCCTACTAGTTTTTGAGGGCAATGTAATTTGGTATTATAGTCATTCTAAAGTCGATTTACCGGCTTACCTGGCCTTTTTATGTTAACACTACAGTTCGTCAGTAAAATAGATTTAGGGAAACTAAAGTTGGATAATTCCATGCAGGTAAGAAAAGCCGTGCGCCCGGAAGTCAAACTGGAATTGTCGGCACCAGTTTTCGATAGCGCATATGTCTATATAAAGTTTTTACCCTTAAGCGCTAATTTGTTTAAAAAGCGAATAATCAGTGAAACCAAATCAAGGCTTGAAAATGAACTCCAGTCCTTCATACATGCCCTCCGCTGAACAATCCAATGTGTACACCTCATTAAATCTCTCCTCAAAATAAAGAGCATTTTTCAGTGAAATGTATTATTAAGAGCTGGGTTCTTACCTCAGTAATGTGGTTATCACTGTGGGTTTGATGACTGTTTTGTTTTTTGTTGGGTTTTGTTATTTATGTTTTTAATTCTGGGTCGTTGAAGAAGTTTGGTGTTTTGGGTTTTTCAGTGGGGTAGTTCTTATTAATTTGGTTTTTTTTCTGCTATGGTAAGTTTGGATTGTTTTAGGTTTACTTATTTTTCGTCGTTGGTTATGTTTGTTATTTTTGATTTGGAAATTTCTTTGTTGTTGAATATGCCTTCTCAAGGGGTTTTGTTTGGTAAATTTTGGTATTATTACTTTTTTTTGTTGGTGATGTTTTTTGGGTTTGTTGTTGAGTTGTTTAGTGGTTGTGTGCGTTGAGTTTATTAATGGTAGTGTGGCAGGGAAAATTGTGGAGTTACTGCCAATAATTTCGTGTCAGTTAGGTTTGACTTTCTCTTTGGTTTGTATAAGATTAAGCTAGTTTGGACTGTATGTTTTCAAAACATTTAGGGGCTGGTTTTTGGTCATCTTATGGTTGTGAGAGTGGTGTGATTAGCTAGGTGAGTATTAACTTTGGATCATAAGCGTATGGGTTTGGTTTATAGTTTGTTGGGTATATGGTATGGTTTTGTTATTTTGAGATTTAGTTTGTTGATTCCTGTTAATTTTTTGGAGCCTTATTATAATGTTATACCTTTGGATTGTTACAATTTTTTGGTGACAAATCATGGCATAATAATGATTTTTTTTCTTAATGCCGATATTAATTGGTGGGTTTAGGAATTATTTATTACCTTTGTTAGGTGGGTTGTCTGATTTGAATTTGCCTCGGTTGAATGCTTTGAGTGCGTGGGTTTTATTTCCTTCATTGGTTGTGTTATTAGTTAGTATGCGTTTAGGTGCTGGTGTAGGTTGGACTTTTTATCCGCCGTTGTCTTCTTTATATTTTTCTAGTAGTTATGGTGTTGATTTTTTGATGTTTTCTTTACATTTGGCTGGTGTTTCTAGAGTTTTCAGTTCTATTAATTTTATTTGTACTTTGTATAGAATTTTTATGACTAAAGTATTTTCTCGTACTTCTATAATTCTTTGGTCGTATCTATTTACTTCTATTTTGTTGTTGTTGGCGTTGCCTGTTTTGGTTGCGGCTATTACTATGCTTTTGTTTGATCGTAACTTTTGTTCTGCATTTTTTGATCCGTTGGGTGGTGGTGATCCTATTTTGTTTCAACATATGTTTTGGTTTTTTGGCCATCCTGAGGTTTATGTGTTAATTTTGCCAGGGTTTGGCATAATTAGTCATATATGTTTGAGAATTAGTGCTAATTTGGATGCATTTGGGTTTTATGGGTTGTTATTTGCTATGTTTTCTATAGTATGTTTGAGGGCATCATATGTTTACTGTTGGGTTAGATGTTAAGACGGGTGTTTTTTTAATTCTGTTACCTATGATTATAGGTGTTCCTACGGGTATAAAGGTTTTAACTTGGTTGTACATGCTGTTGAATTTGAGTGTGAATAAGAGTGATCCGGTTTACTTTTGGTGGTATGACTGGTATAGTTTTGTCTGCATGTGTATTGGATAATGTTTTGCATGATACTTGGTTTGTGGTGGCTCATTTTCATTATGTGATGTCGTTAGATTCTTATATTAGGATTACTGTTATATTTCTTTGGTGATGGCCTTTGATTACTGGTTTGCGATTGAATAAGTGTTTGTTGCAGTGTCAGTGTATAATTTCTAATATTGGGTTTGATCTTGGTTTTTTTCCTATGCATCATTTTGGTTTATGTGGGTTGCCTCGTAGTGTCCAGGAAAAGAACTATGCAAATCAATGCGCAGAGGATTAGTGTTGGATGCACTAGCAAATAGGGTCTCAAAACCTCCAGAGCTCAAAACTTCATTCCTTCCATTACCATGGGTTTCACCTAGGTGAAGTGTGAGAATAATACTGTTAAATTTAGGTCAAGCGAAAAGCTTAGGTGTTTCGTCAGCTAAGGGAAAAACAAATCAAATAAAATTAATGCAGTCAGTTACAAATTGCTGAAAAATTACTTTAATGGAAGGAGTTACGACTAAATGGGCTGCACTGATGCAAATGCCGAGGGTAGAAGCTGACTCTCCATTAAGCAAAATCTCGTAAAATAAGAAGGGGAAAGAGCGATCAAGGCTTTCAACAAATTTGGTATGCATTTGTTGAGCATTTGGACTTAAGTATTCAGGTGCTGTCAATTACGGACTGAATTGACAATTTGCAACTCTCTGTAAGCTAGAATGGATACTGGTAGAAGCGTCACCAGGAGCAGTATGCCACTGAACCGACACGGCTGCATGTGAAAGAGGTGGGGTTCTGCTTCACTTCATTGATCTTGTGTCATAAGGCTGAAGCTAATTGGTGAGAGGAGGTTGCGTCAAACGAGAATGGTGGGTGACCTTACTTAGAGTATTGTGCACAAAGGAGCTGGTCAGGCAAAGCCTTTGAATCGATTACTGACTTGGAAAAATATATAAAATAAGTCAGATAAAATAGGATTTGACTGACAGATGGCATAATGACGTGTTAAGTAAAGTTTTCATTTAACGTTAGTTTTAAAGTCATAGTAATATTTTGATTAACTACCGGAGGACGTTACCCCCATTGCAATTTTCACCGATCACCAGCACTTGATTGACGCGGTTTTCTGGAAATAAGCCCATTTGGTGGAATATGCAATGTTTATTGTGATTTTGACTTTTTCATGTGCTTGAAACGCCACCACTGTATGACAACATAATGGACCGCGATAAAATTTAGCCAGTGGTTGTGCTTTGAACATCTACTTACTATGCTTAAAAATATTCTCATTGTAAAACACTTTATGAAAAATGAATATTATTTTCTAATAGATATGAATTACTCTTTAAGTGTCTGATACTCATGTCGTATTATGCCCACTAAGTTTGTTCATTGTAGTCTTTTATTCAACAGTGGTCTTCAGTTTTATCGTTTACAATAATAAACATAAAACTAAGTTAAACATTCTACAAAAGTAATCGTACGACTAGTTATCTTTTGAGTAACATTGTTTGGGGTCACTCTGCAGCAGCCTCAATCCAGCTCACATGATTTGCATTTATTTCTCAAATGCAATTTCACCGTAGACGGACGAAGGCAGAGTTTGTTGAAAATAAATGGAAAAATTCCAGAATTTGTGCTCGCCTTATGACACATTGTTTGGCTGCGTGAGCTGGCGCCAATCTGTGAAGAGGTAAGTAATCAAAACTGCACGTTTTCAAGAGTAGCGAATCATTTGCACTAGCATCCACACACACCTTCGATGGTGGTATTGCTGAGTCATGAGCAAAGGGTGGGTCTCAATGTCACGTTTTTGCTTACAATGTGTTGAGTAGCAATGCTCCGATATTGCTGCCGTGATGACCATAATTGAAGTCAGTCTATCCACTTAATATCAAACAATGAGGATCGACCCACAGAGAAATCGTTGGTTACCAATGCGCTGTGAAAAAAAAGGATCCAACTTTTTCCCTCAATTTTCACCATTGTCACAATCTAAACTAAGAAAAATTTATGGCCGGAACACTCAAGTCTTGGAATATCTAGAATATGTAATACCGTTGCTGTTAAAAGCTAGAACATAGTGCAGAGGCTATGCGGAAAAATGACTAATGGATTATAATTTAAAGAAGTAATTCAAAATTTTGTTAGTGGAGGGAAAACAAAGGAGGTGAGATTAATGCCGTGTATTATCAAGTACAGAATATTCACTGCAGTGGGTGAATTTATTGCCAACTAAGTTGCACTGATGAAAATGGTGAGGGAGTAAGATGCCTCCCCATTATGCGGGCCCTCGTAAAATGGAAAGTTGCAGGAGTATACTGGATTTTTAACGGATTCCACATGAAATTTCCTATTATTCATGGTTAGGTGTTTTGGTACGTCTTTCAAAGTGTTGCTATTTGTGGAGTCTTTGATAGAGGCTGTGAAATTCATGCTAACACAAGGAGATTTGTAACTCACCATTAGCGAAGACGGAAACTGGTGGAAGCGTCACCAGAGACATGGGCCGCTAAACTGGAAGAACTACACATCAAAGAAGTGTGAATTTTACTTTGCTGCATTGTTTTAATCAGTTACGGCTCTTTTATCAAAAGGCTGAATTTAATTAGCGAGAGGTTTCATTAGAAAGGAAAGATGGAAAACTTGGGAGTCACATAAGATGGTACCGTGATTACGCTAATTGACTCAACTTTATGCCAATTTAGGTGCTGTGGGCATAAAAATGCGTGCAAAGGCATGAACTACGATACAAGTGAGACTGCTTAGGTTATGCCATGTACTCTTGACTAGCGATGAAGTAGTGTTACGACTATAATGGCTAGGTATTTTAAATAAGAACAAAGCACGATGCTTTTTAAAAACCTCATGAGAGAGCAAATGACGTTGTGCTACTGATCGACACATTCGTCACTCATCATTTGGTAGTTCAGCTAGGTCAACACATCAGCAAGGTTGAGAGTGAGAAGCAGTGTCTACTGAGGCCTCGTAGTAGCAAATACCTCTGTAGCTACCCAAAAGTGATGGCACAAAATCATGGCTTTTGATGTTGGGCCTTGTACAGCTGCCTCCCAACCCAAAGACCTGCCTTCTCTGTTTCTTCACTTTTCTATGCTTGCCCACAACTTCAACACAATTTTGCATCAGAGAATTAAATTTTGCAGTGATTAGTTTAATAAATGCACCCATAAAATTGGTCGGTTTTGACAGACTACTCCTTGCTGCGGTTTCGAATTAAACACTACTGCCATAGCGCTTTGACTGTTTCAACTGTTTTACACTAATACACAAGCCATCAGTGCCACCGATTAGTGTTACAAGCAGAATGGTCTTGACCCAATTCTCAATCCCTTATTCGGTGGCCAACAGCCTTGAAAGCTTAAATATATGCATTAAAAGATAATTTTAAAATATGGTGTGCTATGTAGCAGCATTAGATTTGGTATGAGGAAATCTCGACTATATTGTGATTCAATTTCAGGGTCTCTATACCTCATCAAGCAATTTCCATTGGTGTCGGTAGTCCGTTTTCCACCATCTCTGCCACAGTCCACTTTCGGGGCTAAGCCGGATAGCTTTGCCGTGAGTGCATTTTACTCCAAATGTTGTCCAATTGTTCTCGCCGCCACCCGACAACTCCCACCACTACTGCAGCAAAACTTGCGCAGTAAGCGCACCCTCTGCCCCTGAAGCACACATCACCATCGCCACTTCAATCACCGCCACTTTCGCCGCTTATTCGCGTGGTGCAGTCGGAGAGAAAGCTACCTTGCGAAAGCGCATAACACACGAAGGGTGGCGACGCATTAAGAGGTGAGAGGAAAGTCAGGGGCACTCGTTCCTTTCCTTATCAAAACAAACTACCATCTTTCGAACAGCGATGTAGTTTCGTTGATAATAAGGCTTTCTCTGCTCCATGGTGACACATGCTTGACGCAGCTGCTGCCATAGCTTCATCTGCAGCAACTCCTCGTCCAACCACTAGCAGACCTTTTGAGTGGGAAACACAACTTTGAGCCAAATGCAAACCTCTGCTTGTTCAAGTTTACGAATGGATTTGGTTTGGATAGAAAGAAATTTACTTAATTTTTAGCCACTAAAGGGATGTGGTTCATGCACACACCTGAAATTGCCCATATTAAGCATGAATTTGCCATCCAAATTAGCGCCTCCTGTTAACATACTTTGGACTCAAACGTTCTCATGAAATGACAAATCGGTATTAACTTTAAAAATGCAAAAATAAGATAATTTTTTGGAAATAAGTTTTTCATCTTAATACACTTTACAATGGTGCTGTCGCTAGAAGCAGCCATAGCGACCAATCAACATATGACTCTTTACACAAAGCTCAATCGCAAATTTTTTAACACTGTGGTCAAGAAAGCTCTGTCAAAACATGACAAAAGGAAATCCAACTTTTTTTGGCAGTGCCCAATTTGGTAGTTGCTCGATGCATTCCACTCTCCAGGCTTAGGAGGGCGCATTAGTTTTTCGCTGAGAATGATGAAAATGGGAAATTCACAATTCAAATTCGGCTGTGGCAGCTGTGCAACCTGCCAGAAGTCTCTTCTATAAGGTGTGATACAAAACTGCTTTAATGTAGTGGTTTCACCATTTATACATATTGAAATGACTTATTGAGTAAATAAATGTGTTCCGTTAGGGTAATCATGAAAATGTACTTAAATCAAAGAAATTTGACATACCTTCCTCTAAGCAGACGTTAAAGTCTATCCAAATTATGACATTTGCCACCTTTACTGGACATTTTGTCTACTGATCCTGCTTTAGAAACAGCTGCCACCTGAAGGCAATGGTTGCACAGGTGGAAAATTAATGTACCAGCTATATTCGTGATTAAACATTATACTTGGTAATGATAAAATGTGTGTTCCAATTTAAATCATTTCTTTAAAATTAGTCTCCTGTAATCTCGTTTTAAAGAAGCACGCATATTTTACCACATCAATGCACATACCAATTATGCAGGGTACCAATAAATTCATTATGTGTGCCGGCCTCGTCGACTTGCCAACAACTCGAAAACTTCACACTTCTAGACTTTGGTCGCCTGCAAAGAAAAAGTGCTTTTGTTTTTTCCCTTATTTCATTAATAATGCTCTGGCATACAAAGGGAAGGATGAGTGATGAAACTTGACAAAATGTAAATGACCAAGAAGTGAGAGAGACGAAGTAAAAGCATAACTGCGCGATATGCCATGCAGAGTAGAATCGCAACAGCGTCCATCACGATCCGTGCCCATGCCCCACCATACGTCCGTTGCTCATTTGCGTACGTCCTACATTGATTGTTCCAATTCTATTGGTGTGTGTCTCAGGCTTCATTTGTCACAAGTATGATGGTGCTATACTAGATCAGAGATCGACTTTAAAAACTTAACAAACATTACGTCGGTTGTCGCCTCTACTGCTAAGTGACAATGATTTAGCATGCCAAAGAGTGGACTTTACAAAGTGCACCTACAAATCTGAAGTACATAAAGAAATGGACAAATATTTGGCAAGAATTCCTTTGTATCATATGCGCTTCTATGCGCTTTACCACAAAGTGTGGACTTTCAGTTGTGTTTGCAAAGGGAGAATTTTAGCTTAGAATAAGCCAGAAGTTAGGCTGTGAGAAGTCCTAGCAGAAGTACTATGACGATAGACTGAATGAATTGATTGTTAAAAAAGTGGAGTTCTGCTTTGCTGCTTTGATCTCAGCCTTCGTACTCCTTTTGTCATGAAGTTGAAGCCACTTGGCAAGGTGCGGTGACATGGGAAGAGAGAGATGGGAGCTTTAAAGGCCACGCTGGGTGACACCATATTCACACCAGTGGGCTCGGTCCCATGACACATCATGTGCAATGCATACAAAGGCTGATTTACTGAATTCTGACCCACTATCACTACTGAGAGAGTAACTAATTCCCACAAATTTCACCGGATGAAGTAACGGCGAAACAGAGAATGGAATATTCAGCTGTTAGTTATCTCCACGTAATTTGCAAGCAATGAATTCCTCTGGTGTGCAAGATGCACTCAAATTCCTTCTCTGTTATTACAGGTGTCGAAAAATCAGCACTCCCAGTGATTAATAGTTTGGTGCACCATTTCGCTCACCTTTCAAATTTTACCTCATTTTTACTATTTCGCAAAAATACTCAATAGATTTGCTGCCATTCTGCAGCAGAATAGAAAATCTTTGCCTTGCCATTGTGATTGTACATTCGGTACCTTATCAAACCGTTGTGTAACTAACAATAGCCAAGCAAAAGAAAGTGTCACTGCTATCAATTGTAAACAAGGGTAGCACCAAATTTGACCGAACTTACTTATGGAAGGTTAGTAAAACTTAAACGCTCCGTCTATTTTTTGCTAAGGAAGTAGAGCATTCAAGATAATTTTGTAAAAACACTATATGAATGCGGTCAAAGTTGCATTCAAAAGCACTTTTTCCTCAATTCACTGCAAATAGAGTATGAGAAAAAGAGGAGGATGCACACTGGAAGGATTGGCGATACATGCAATTAACGTGATGCCGACGTACACAAATGTAATTTCAAGGAAAAATCAGGGGTTTAGCCGTTATGATGCGTGTTTAACTCTTCAATTAACTACTGGCACAATTTGGAGGAAAGGGGGAGGACATACAAATAAAGATTAGCAGTAGAGCAATTAGAAAACAATTTAAAGATTGTGCAAACTTACAAGAAACGTCATTGCACTGTCAGAGTGTTTCCTTGACGGCCAGACGAATTTAAGACGTGGGTGCTAAATATGAGTAGGGTTGGTGTGCCACGGCGTCTTGGCGCACATTGCAGCGTCATTAGAAACAAGTATCTTTCTCGCGTCATACCGCTTCGGATAATTTTCATGGCAATCGCCCAGGCGTGGCACAATGGGAGATGAGATTTTTCTGTTGAGGGAGGAGGAAACAGCTGCATAGACTAATCGGCGTCAAGACAAGTAGACATGGGAACAGTTGGTTTTATGAAGTTAATACATAACTTCAGGATGGATGTCTAGCAGGGCATAGGCACGGATCATGTTAAAATTAACTGAGGTTCTACTCTGCTTTGACTTCGCCATTCTCATTTCCTGACCACTAACTCCTTATCCCGTTTTGTCACTCATTGTTCGTATTTTATGCTTGATCATAATTAATGTGGTGGAAAGGGATAGAAATACATTTTCTTCGGAATCAGAAAGAGCCTAGATGCGTGGATTTCTCGAGATGTTGGAAAGCTGATGGAACCATCAGACGTGATGAATTGTCGGCACCGTAAACAATTCGTATATGCATTGATGAGGCATTTATAGGCTGGTAAATTGATGCGTTCCTTAAGGGCCAAGGGGTTGTGGAGTCGGAGGTGAAGCCTGTGCAAATTGTGTTAACAAAAGTAAATATGTAACTTACCATTAGCCAGAATGGAGACTGTCAGAAGAGTCACCAGAAGCAGTGTGCTATCAAAGCTAAAGAACGGCGTTCCAAAATAATTATCTTCTACTTGGATTTTTGTCCTCGATGGATTATGCCATAAGAAATACCAAATGCCAAAGTTAATTGGTGAGAGACCGTTGCATCAAATGAGAGAGATGAAAGACTTGAAGGCCACATCAGATGAAATTGTGATCAAGCTTATCGACTCAACCCCACAGCATATCAGGTGAATTTGGAATTAATAAATAGTATGTTTAGTCACAGATAACAGAGCGGGTATAAAACTTTAAAATGTATAACTTCTTAAGTGAGTTGAAATAAAATACTTTTAAAAGCGACAGAGAATCAGCAATACGAATAAGCAAGAAGCGTACAAAAATGGCACCAATGTAGTCAATTTAAAGATAGTTTATTCATATTTGCAACAGATCTGCACAGACATTTTTGTCGGGTTTATTAGGGCAATAAAATAATTCATTTTAATAAGTGTTCTAGTATCGATGGCGCAATCACTGACAGACAAGTCCATCAGTTATTGCTGAGGAGAAACCATCAACTAGTCTCCATAAAACAATATTATTTGGTTTAGGGTGAGGGATTGAGCTCAAAATGGACACTGGGTCGAAGATCAGAGATGACGTCGCCATTTATCACTCAAAAGTCAGAACTGAAAACTGGTGGAGTTAGAGATGGGAGAGAGCCTCGCAGAATGCCGCAGAGTAGGACTGACGTTTACCTCCCGAAAGCCAGCTCTCTTAATTGATTGTGGCTTAACAGAGATAGCCGTAAGAAGGTAGGTAAGGTAAGATGTGATTGACAGCTGGAATGTTGACGCATCAAGCAAAGTTGTCATTAAGCAACAACTTTGTATTCCTAATCAGTATTGCCATTAAACACCGGACGACGTTGGCCGCATTGCAAAATCACACAATGTCAAAGCTTTACTTCACTAGCACTTATATTTTGGCATATCTTCCTCCTATGCCTTAAAACATTCTCATGAACAAATATTCGGCAAAATTTAGTAGCATTTTTTAACACGGACGGCTTTCCATCTTTGTGCCTGATTTTTATGTCGTATTGTGCACGCTTTCCTGTATCAACTTAATTCCCTATTCAACAGTCCTTATTAGCTACATCATTCACGCTCATTAAAACAAAATTATGCTTAACATTTAGCAAAAGCCATCACATAACTAGATACCATTTGTCTAACACTTTTTGGGACCCCTGTACCAGCAGCATCGAACCAGCTCACATGAGTTGCGTTTATTTATTTGATGCAATCTTACCGAAGACGGATAAAGGCAGAGTCTATTAGTAACAAATGGAAAATTTCCGGAATTTTTGCTGGTCTTATGATCAGTTTGATGGCTGTGTGAGCTGGCGCTAATCTGTGAAGAGGTTGGTTATCGAAACTACACAGTTTTTAAAGGCGGTGAATCATTTGCGCCAGCACTCGGCGTCCACACACACCTTCGATGGTGGTATTGCTGAGTCATGAGTAAAGGGTGGGTCTCAGTGTCACTTTTTTGTTTACAATGTGTTGAGTGGCAATGCTCCGATATTGCTGCCGTGATGACCACAATTGAAGTCAGTCTACCAACTAGTCACATTGACTTCCAGCATTTTTGAGCATTCTGCCGCTGCCAGCAAATGATCTCTAGTAGCCCAAAGGTCCTTCAGCTTGTTGCGGCGAAGGAGGAAATCCGGATCCAACAGGGCTATGGATGTTCTTTGTGTGTCCACAAGGGAGAAGCCATCGTAAGGAAGCGTGGCATCACTGATGTAAAAACTCTAGCTATTTGCATTGACCAGTATTAATGCCTGCTTTAATGGAGGCTATCCTAGGCCTGTGTCTTATTAATACTTCATCGAAAACGCAATTCTTCTGGATGCACAACTTTCAAGGTAACCAATTTCTGAAAACAAATCTTGCAATTGCTATCAGTGTGAGCAATTTTGTCTCCATATTTGTAAATACATCATTCCACTTGTAGCTTTAAACTCGCTTACTTTAGAGGAGACGTCGAAATAGATTAGAAATGTCCTCATATAACTGGCCTGCTTGTACCAAGCAAATGAATACAAAGGTAGGGCGAAGAAACCATCAATTTGTACACCGACAAATTGAGGGAAAATATTTTCCATTTGACGAAGGAAATGTGATATTAAATCGCGAGATTTATGCCTTATTTTTAACTTCACCGTCAGAGGGTACTATTCATCCAACTTTCGGGTTCGTAGAACTCGTTTCCGACCTTGTAAATGTAGTATAACAACCGATACTAATTTGAAGGAATGCTGCATCAGCTTAGGTCAACTCGCCAACAACCACGAAGAACAGACACTCGCCAAAGTGCTCTTCCGTAACGTTTAACATGTAAAGAAGAATCAGAGGCTAAATGTGGCGGTTTAAAGGCTTCTTTAGAAGAAGTAGCTCTTACTCCGCATTTTACCTTACCATATGTCTAATTTGTGCTCTTCTCACTAGAAATGGCTAAAAATTGGAGTGTGGAATAAAGACTTGTCCCTTGGTTTTATTAATCTCTTCCGTAATCTGTGCCTCGCATTAGTTAAAAAAACAAAACTATAACATACCATTCTGTCGCATGACGAGTCTAAGCATAAGACAGTCTTTTATTCCATCCTACCTGCAGCTTGTCTTTTTACTAATAGACTGCCAAATACGCTTTGTAGTATGAGGCGTGAGTTCCTTCCACTGAGTGTCTAGTCCTTACTCCTTCTGAAGTGAAAATATGGGCTTCCATCCATTAAACATCGCACTCTACAAAAGCACAAAATAAGCCTAGTCTTCTGGCACTGAATCGCACCGTATCATAGAAGTACGCTTCGGCGAATGAATGGGTTGTCCGTAGAAAAACAATCAAAGTGTGATTTTAAAAAGTAAAAACTATGTCCTCAAATCAAGGTTGCTCTTTTCAGCTCTACAAATGTCGACTGCTGTTTCCAAATGCCAAACCTTGCCACCTAATTATAATCAGTTATGACCATTCGCCCGGTTTCGGTCAACGTACTGCCTATACATTAGCTACTCTCCCCGGTAACAAATGTGGAGTATTCTACACTGCTCAGGATTTATTAACCAACGACCAGCATGATTTTTAGGGTTTCTTTAATCGCTGCCTAATCCTTTCCTTGGGCTGTGAGTTAACATCTCATCCAAGAACTCAAAAAGGAATAATTGAAGGCCTTTTTGCCACGAAGTGCGGATTGGCTCCAAAAAATTGGTTGCATAAACAAACATTCATCGCTACCCTGAGAAAAAGGGAAAATGAAGTTACTTTAAGGTAATCCAACCACTTTGAACTTCTCAGTTTCTAAGCTGTTTGTCTTGCCTCCATGAAAGGCAACTTAAGGGAATAAAGTGTACATCCCTTTTTGGGAGCAGCTCTTCACCCACTGCGATCTGATAGGATTGCAGGCTTCGAAGTCCAAGGGGATAATTTATCAAACTTCAAATTTACCCGAGGTATTATAGCTTAAAATTAGTAGTGGTTGCAAGGAACCGGTACTTTTCTCTAAAACACATCCCGCATTGCAAACTTCAATGCAATAGAAATATGAGGAGGAACGTGTAAGCAGAAATAATGCATCCACTTTATTTATATCACAGTTTCTGTAACTAAAAACTCTTAATTGGGCTATTTTAATCAAATAAGCTTAGCACACAACAAAAATCCACCGCAGTTTTGCGCACAATATCAACTAATCGTATGTAAGACAGTTGGCATTTTTGAGCAGTGCGGCCAAAAGCACCATAGCTTGCATTACTATAAGAGTTATGTATGAGGAATATTTGAGGTTGATTTTGGAGTGCTTTCAAGTGCATCATAAGGAATGTCGATGTCCAATGTCCAATTTGCTACATTGGAAACGGTCTGATTGGATAACCCTAGTGACCGTGACAAAACGTCAATCTGCAAGATGGGTACAAAGCCCAGTTTACCGCCTGCATTGGCTCATTTGCAGCAGCAAGTTAGGCTAGCACCAAGTGAATTTTCCCTTTAGGGATTTGAAACTGGAGGCAGATGGGAGAAACGAGAATTACTTCCTGTTAAAACATTAAATTTTACTTTAAGTTCATAATTTTACCGTTTGTAAGCAGAAAATCCAAATGGTAGGAAAATAGCTAGGTTTCCTTTACTATTGTATGCTTTGTTATGATCAGATCATTACATCTTCGTTTCAGACATATGCTACCTTGCGATGGGGGGCAAATGTTGTGTCTTGACAGCGCATTGGAAAGGAAAGAGAAAAGCTGGAAATAGTGGTGAGACAGCAGTACCATGCAAGTTTACATGGAGATGTGTGTAGTTAAGTAGTGGTTAGTAAATCGTCGGGATCGCTGCTGCTGAGCACCTCTGCCTTCCGTCTTCATTCGGATATCTCGAACGTTAGCCATGGCACAAGGCTTATGCAAGTCTATGCTACCAGTCGGTCTGCAAAGATGCATTCCAACAGTAGGTGTGACTGTGTGATTGGCGGTACATTAATATGAATAATTTAGTTCCTGATTAGAAATGCGAAATTCCTAAGCTCTAAGCACAGTTGATATTCAAAGTTAGCCGATTTCAGGAACCAGTTTACGAAAAAGCAAAAGCTATTGCGCTTATTTGAGCTACCCCTCAATTATGCGCCGAGATATGCGAGCACGTAAATCTCTGCAGAGTGTGCAGAGGGCTAATGGCTGATTTTCCCTTGGTAACACATTCATTTGATGCCTAACTTCGGTTAAGAGGATGGAAGTACAACTCTATTTTGTAGGCATTTACAGCTACTCTCAACCATGAGGTACGATAATGGGTCTCTCTACAGCAACCTTTCGATAATAATGGGCATTGGATTATTGGCCTACTTCTGTTGTCTTCGACTTCGTCGCAGGCAGTCATCGTGGCTAGTAGACGAGGTACACCGCGTTTTGTCCTCATCCCCGACACAGCTGAATTTTGTTACCCCGGGGGCTAAGCGGCTGCCTTGCATTCAATTACTCACCACCCGTTTCAAAATCTGATCTATGCCCAGTGAGTTCTTTCCATATACATCTCTGTTTTTACATTCTCTTTAAGCGGCGACTCAAGCGTTCATCGAGGTTGGGTCGTTATATGTTTAACGTACCAAAATAAGCGCACTATGATATAAGGAAGTGAGAAACATGATGCAGTGAATTTCATCATTGCATACATGAAGACAATATTCCGCAGAATACAGAATCAATGGTAAATTCCGATCTGCTGATAACGGGTTTACTCGAAGGCGTTTCCTTCTGTTTGACCACCACTTAATTATATAATACAACCCATAAGAAGGTCATCGGAGACGGTGCTCGAAAGGACGAGAGACGATATAATACGTGTTTTCTTGAACGAACCTCTTACGTTGGCAAAGGTTCCGTGAGCAGTAGGTCTCGTGATGGAGCAGTTGCCATCCATCGTTGAGGTGGAAGAGGCGTGTTCTGAATACGGGCTTCCCTGATCTTCCTTCCCTGGTCAAAAAGCCTCTACTTAGTCACTTAACACCATCAAAGGAAATGAAGGCTAAGGAGTGCTTCACTGCTTGAGCGAGGATTCCTTGCTCTTCGCCAGAGTACTCGTGAGACATTTTATGGGAGCACGAATTGTTCCGTTATTTTGACGAGAATATTTTTGAGTTAGATCGTTCTAGCCTTACACTAAATTGTTAACAATTGGCTTAATCAGAGGCATTGAGTGGAGGGAAGCTAATTAGGCAATCGGGCAATTGTTCATGTACTTGGCTGTTTGATAAGAAGGCTGGCGATTGTCTGACGATGGGCAGCTAACGATGTGGTGTAAAGTACCATTATGTGATGGTATCGACGAGTGAGGTGAGAGTTAATAAAAGTGCTCAGTTCTACGCTGTTCAGCAACTAGGTGCAAGGAATAAAAATTCCCAACAATTCGAAACAGGGTTGCAATCAAGTGCTGCACGTAGGAAACCGCCATCCAACTCGACACATTGGTCAAATGCTTATCGCACTTCTCCACTTCCATTAAAGCGAGTATGCCACATAAAATTTAACACATCTTCCTTCATATTGTATTTTAATCTTGCACGAGGCGACAAAAAAACCGTGCTGTTTGAATTCGCCCAATGCTGAGATTTAACGTCTACTACCACTTAGTAAGTAGTCGTCCCAAGTTATGCACCAAGTCTTGATCTCAAAGTCTCGTCTCAATCTCAACGCAAAAAAAACTTGAAGCATGGGCACGGATGGATTGCGTATCTTAAATGATTGTTGCATTTTCGCGACAATCAACCACACTGTGTGATGAGATATTACAGCAGCATATTTTACCATTTTGAAGAGTAAACACGATTGTGAGCAAAATTCCTCAGTGAATAAAAAGGGTTCAAGGGTAACTTGTAGTAATAGTAAAATTCAATTGCTTTTATTTTATGTAAAATATTTATAGTTAAAATTAAATAAACGCTGGTTTTCTTGAGGCCACGCCAACCGCGTCTTTATGGTTTCAGCGTAGATACCTTTTACATGCCTGGATCCGAATAAATTCTATTCCTAGCATTAAACAATATGAGCTGCAAATATCTAGCAGTGTTTTTTAAGGACAGTCGAATTGCTGGAGTGTTTTAAAAACAAATCAGGTGTTAACTTGACGTCTCAGAATTCAGTAGGAAGGAACTTGCCAAGGGTGACGAAAGTGTAGCCTATAAGACACTTAGATAGGCATTTGAAAACGTCATTTTCTTACCTCTTTACCAGAACTGAACGAAATATTTTCTTTTTGTTTGATCTATAGACTCGGATTTGCAAGTGGTCAGTGATTGTTGATGATGAAATGAAGTCATCATTATTTCCTTCCTTCCATTGGTAAGCTCTATAGCTACCAGCAGAAATGTTTCGGTGCTAAATTTTATAATAACTTCCGTAATTTGTCCGGGAATTAAAGTATTCCCTCATCCTAAATGCGAAGTATGTGGAATTCAAAGAACATCCACATGTCCAAATCTGTATAAAATGGCCCTCTAAGGTTACCACATTTAATGGAGCGAATCGAGTATCAAATCGACTCAACATCTGGCCTAGCACATTCAAGCAACTAAGCTGACACATCGTAATGGCAAATAATCCTGCGCCAGATGTAGACAGTTTGATGCACCCGTGGGTATCTCAACTGTACGAGACACTTCGCTGTGTAGCCTGACAACGTTAGAGAAACTCAGGTCGGATATGCCACTATAAGCAAATGTTCTAATTTTGAGCCCTACACAAATGTTTCAATTCATCCTAAATAAAGATCGCATGGCTAGCAACATTTTTTAAAAATTATCACTACCTTTGGAAGCAGTTTGACTTTGTTTCGGCAACTCCGGCTTAGACCTACGAGGCACAAAACACTAACCTATTTACAAGAGATCTTCAAAGTATTTTCCGTTTCCATACTGTTAATGATAAAACTATTCAAGCAATCTTGTGGCAAATCTATTTTACCTGAATCGCACCCGTCACCTCCAGAGAAGGGGACGGCTTAGTCCAGTGTTTCGTACAAACATCGTCGACGGCGGACTTTTCTGCTCCAGCGACGTCTATCGTCGATGCACCTATTGCATACCAGCCCCTTAGTTTAATTACTTTTATGCTCATCTTATGTATTCATTGGAATTTCCGCCAAGCTCATTAACATACGGCCTGACTAGCTTAACTTTAATATTTATGGAACCACGTAGTCAATTGTGACCATTCTTATACAAGAGCGTTGAAACTAGGGGCCGGAGACAGGACAAAAATGGGTATTAGCCGGTACCTGTGAGATTGATCATAGCTATTCCTGATGTTGACTGACTTTTCGATGCCTCTTGGCATGGACGCAAAGGGGAGCATACGGCATATGCAGCTCTAATAGCATACAGTACAGTCAGGCGTGCCAAAGACGAAAGTTAATCCCCCTCTCACCTCCTTACAGCAATTGAAGTGCACCCACACGTGATGTCAACTAGGAAGATGTTAAAAGGAGAGCAGGCCAATTAGTCACAAAATTCTAGGATTCTAGAGAATCTAACAGGGAGGTTTAATGTATAGAGACATCTTTATGGTCTACCTAAATTTGGCTTAAGTCTCAAGGCTCAGCACTAGCGCCATGAGATAGAGAGGACTTCTCAATCTCTCTATCATGCATTTGCCAACTTCTGCCCTTGCAAGTAGCATTGACAAAGTCAATGCACCTCTAGACACAAGGATGAATAATGTCCTGCCATTTATCTCAAAGATTGCTAAAATCAGCCGGCCAATCAATACAAGTGAAGGCTACTCTATTTTGCTAAACTTATCTGAGATTCGTGCCTGACAGACTGACGAGCGGAGAACGGATAGGTAAAGTGACATATGAGTGAATTGATAATGTTACTTATGCTATTAAGCCTGTTAAGCTTGCAGAAGACTAACCTGATTAGTGGATTGTTGAGTGTTGCCATTGTTTGTTTATCAGTTTGACAAATTCGGTCAGCTTCATCAATGCATAACTTCTCTGTCTATGTCTTTGAATGATTAGAGATAAAATGAGGAGAGATGGAAACAAATCGGAGCATTTTGTAGAAAGTTAGCCATGCACGCCTACAAAGGAAAGCTTTCCACTACTGGGTGGCGTCTCCAACATCGCCACTACTTCCATATAGTTATCTTAGTGGCCAGCCACACTTCGACCGTCACTATTTACACTGTTGCACAAAACAAGGCGTTATATAAAGTGAGATTTCCAGCAACCCTGTGTCTCAAAAAGGGTGCGCTGATGTCAGCCTTGTCATTTGTCAAATATATTGAAAGTTAATCAATTTATTTGGATATTTTGACATTGAATTTATTGCTCCTAACAATTCTTTGGTAAGATGGTCTTAAGTTATCACTAGTTATTGTTTTTAGGCTTTACAAACACTGCAAAGTCCTTATGAAAGTGTTCAAACAAATGATTAGCCACTTTGAGAGTGTCAATAACATCTTTCCTTCACACTGGAGATTTTTGTCAGTTCGCAGAAACTCATTTGCTTTTAACATCTTTATTTAGGCCCTATTTAACAAAACTAATCTAAAAATCTTCATTTCATACCACATTTGGCTTTTTATGGGCATTAACTGCCCGACAATTTAATCCACAATGCAAAGTCCTTGTTGATGTCAAAGCGGAAATTTTATGCATAAGCATTGCAAAAGAGCTTCAACATACGAATACGAACCACATGCTTGCCTTTTTATTCTTATCTTTACATTATATAAGAGACATTTACAACCGGTCAAGTGCAAACCCAACCGTTGTCCCAGGCCCATTCATCAAGGTGTGATTATGGAACACTGCGGTGTGGAACTTGCGACAGTAGAATTCCGTTAGCAGGACGGACAAGTCCAAAACATAGTTAATGAATTTTTTAAATGCTTTTTTTCAATATTAGAGCCTCAAGTTATGAGGGCAGCGCAGAGAAGAGTAAGAGTGGCTGGCGCAAACTCAAGGAACACTGGGATCTATTCTGCAAATTCCTACCAGTTCCAAAATATCGAAATCGCACGAGCATCCACAACTACCTAGTAAACTGGATAACTACACTCATCTTGAAATCCTTGCGATTTGAGGTAACTACAGTCCATATTGTTGGTACAGATCCAGGGTAATAATGGGCACCGTAATATATGCACTCGAGAATTTCCATGCTCAACATCTTTAAACAAGACTTAATGCACTACAACTAATTGCAAAGACAGTAATGTATATGAAAAATATATTATTAATGGCACTTATTACATCGACATGGGAAACTGAAATCACGTTCAAGTACGTCGCGATCTCCAGAAGGTGAAAATAACAGCAAAGAAATTCAACAAAGTCACTGGATCCATTCACACACAGCCACGACCTATTACGGCAATAATTCATCTTGCAAAAGGGGTTGCTTTTGTAGTGGTATCTGCAAGACATTTGCAATAATGGGTTAATATTATAGACAAACAGTTTCTTGTGTTAAGAGGCCTTAACAAGGACAAGGCTGCAAAAAGTAGCTCCCATCTTCACTTTTGCTTAACCTACCCGGACTTTGCCTTTAGGATTTTCAAGGAAACTGCTTTACATGTGCCTCTCAGTTGTAGCACTAAAGAAATGGAATAGAAAACTTTCAGTTTTATATTCCATTTAGCAGTCAAACGCCATAGCTTTAAAGGTACAGAGCATTTCATGTCCAGCTAAACAAATCACGTCTGTGATTTAAAAATAAAGCACTGCTGTAAGAAAGTAATACGGCTGAAGGAAACATCTCAGAATACGTACTTTACTGCCGCATACGTGGAGGGAAGCACTGCCTTACGCATCCACCGAGAAGGAGGGAGCTCAGGTAAAATGATGATACATTAAAAATAGTGGGGTGAAAAACAAGTCCCGCCATTCTCGCCTTCCTTCTAGAAGAAGCACTTGACACCATGGGGTCCAGACAAAGTAGAATTAAATGAAGGTGAGCTGCCTCACATATGCACTGAGGAAAACCAAAATAATTTAAGAGGCAATAAATTTGAGTATCTAGGGGATGGTAAACAGAAGGCCTAAATTAACTGGTTTCAACTTTCGCTCAGCATTTACTACCAAGGATATTAACAACACCACCGGCCCTAAGTAAGCAATGACTCAATGACACTTGTGCTGGAAGTGCGTTGCTTCGGCTGCCTCATTGATGATGCTTTGAATTTCAGCTTGCGATAGAATGCTAGACTGCCCTACAGGCAACAGTTGAGACAGAGAGCAGTCAAATTGTGCAGTTGGGAGGCATAATATTTCAATCCACATGTGCCAGTCTGCATGCCAAAGTGCCTTTACACACGTTTCGTTTATAATGCACGCAATATCAATGCAATGTTATTCGTGTTAGCTACCACTTGCCTTTCCAATCAGATAGACTAATTGACAGTAGCAGCATTGTTTAAGAACTCGTCCTAACCGGAGAATTTTTAAGAGTATTCCAAGGGACTATAAGTGTGGGATGTTTGCAAGCGTAGAAAGTACTTCAAACTCCTGAACTTTCTCGAAAGTTGGACTCTTGCACACTCTCTCCTGAGTGGCCCATACCACATACAAATGTACTTCAACTGCGCTGGCAATCATTGTAAGACCAAGGTTAATCAAGTACCCTACATATAGTGAAACCACCAATTGCCCCCGAAAATCTTCGCTAGTCATTC
>NW_020170570.1:22166-23670 GCF_000524195.1 Echinococcus granulosus | reverse complement strand
CGCGTGTTCAAGGACAGTGCTTCATCACCCTCACTTGTGTAGGTGACAGCCAACTAGTAAGCTGAAGACCTTTAAACTTTTCGGACTCGTTTGTTGGGTAAAGAAGAGCAAGATGCAAAGCAACCCTTCCAAATTCACAAAGGGCTAAGTTCAGATGTAACAGCGACGGTGAAGACGCTAATCAGAACCTTCATGACAGCCCTGATGAGGGTGCAGTCCAATAATTCGAACTTTCAGAGAAACCTGAAGAAATTGGAAGGTTGGTGTGACAAAGGAGCAGGAGACCCTGCTGTATACACCGAATGCACTGAAGTGGTTTAGAATTGAAATATGCTAGAAAGAACGTCCAGTTAATTATGATAATGGATGTGTGAGGAGGAGGCAGTGGTTTAAAATCACTGATTTGCATGGTATAATGATGCAAAATGATGGGAATATAGTGCATTTTACACGAGAAAACAGTACCCTACAGCACCAAACCCATATAATGCCACCTACATGTGCCCCACAATGTGTATAGAGAAGATAACCATCGGGATCACCACTGGCACGTAGGACCGCATTTGAAAGGCTTATCCTATTCGAATGTTCTACCCCAGAGTAGCTAGTCATCTCATTACCCTGCTCATTGTACTCAATATCTTCTAAGGACTAGTGAAGGGCGTCTGGAAGGGTCCATGAGTCGTAGCAATGAATTAATCCAATTGAGTGACAATTGCTGCACATTAAGTGAGGGACAAGACTCATTGAGTGAATCCACCTCGGCGCATGAAGCATTGCCATGGTGGCTACATGGAGCACTGCTTTCCAGTAGCACGCATGTTCCCTGTCTTCAAACGACTGTTTGCCATGTAGTCATTACCACCTCCTTGGCTTCAATTGCAACTGAAAACTACTTCCAGTAGTAAAGCTTCTGTTTACATATTTGACGTCTCCTTTAGTATATGTCTCCAGCAGCATGAGAGATGCTGACGCTAATAAACGCACACTTCGACCAACTTGACACATCCCAAGTGATTACACAATCAAACGATCGCATCGGTATGCATACAGTTAAGTAAAACCAATGGGTGGTGATGGAAATTCATGGAACCACGGTGCGTGGACGCCCTACACAACTGGAGGAGCGAATAATCCACCATAACTGCCGCTTGGAGTGAAGGAGTTGCATTCCCACATAGACCTGGACTTTCCTCTCACAGGTGCCATTGCATGTGTTTCTGGGCAGAGCTTGGTGGCAACTGTAGAGGAGAAGTGGTGGGATGTTAACAAGACCGGCATGGATGGAATGGTGTGCGGCCAAGTTGGTAGCTGCAAGATGTAGGCGGTCAAGTGCACTCACACAAATGAGACATCGTTTTGGCATTTGATGCTTCAGCTCAGATGGAAGGTAAATGTGAGGAAAGCAACTTGTTGATGAGGATTGATGAATTGATGTGGTGTAGGAACTGGTAGACGTGCATCGACTGATCAACGCATACCGTGTAAACATCGAACCGAATCC
>NW_020170570.1:20830-22066 GCF_000524195.1 Echinococcus granulosus | reverse complement strand
CAATAGAGAGGATCCCGTGGTGGACGTAGCCACACCCGCAAGTACTGACCGTATAACACACACGGGGTACGTCTCATACAGCAGGACTCAGCAGCCGTAAGTTGTGTCTGCCAGCATGCAACGCGAAGGAGGATGCGATTCAGTACGCGAATACCATGATGTGTATCACTCTATAACATCCCACTGATTTGTTGAGGAATCCGTTGTACTGCCGCACCGGAGGAGAATGGGTGTTGCATCAAATTCACCTACATACAACTTTATGACTACCAGCCAGAATAGACGGAAGAAGGAGAGCTATTTGAAAGAGAGGCATAAATGAACAAGAAAATGATGCGGCAAACTGAGTAAAGGTACTTACTGCAAGATGCCGGACGTATTGGCTGGTTTGAAAGACCTTGAGCAGCTGGAGGCGCATATTATAACCACCCACGTTAATAAGACATGAGTCTGCGTGGCATTGTCTTGAGGCTACAGATTGCACATAATGCCACAAAGTGCACGGTGACCTGTAGGGCACAGACGTATTACTGAGGAAGTACTGATGTCTCAAAAAGTTCTCTAGGAAGAAATAAGGTGCAGCAAGTTGGCGTCGTGGACACATATGCTGCCTGTTTACAATAGTTCATATGTGCGAAAGGGAGTGTATTTGATCTCTTATGCGTCCGTCCTACTTCACCGGAGCCTCAGAGATTATTCCGCACACCAAAGGGCTGTCATGAGGTCAGACAGAAACTGGTAACTCACGTGCAGAAATGCACCTCCATCGCGTGCTGCTAAGGCAGCCAGCATCTGCGAGTGTTTTACCTATTGTTCAAGATGTGCCATGTACTATACAATCCGTGAGGAAATGAATAAGTGAATAACTAAGTGATATAATGATTGGTGTGTGGAGATCTTGTTGATTTTGTGGGTGTCAGTGTTGGTGTGGGAAGATATGTAGCTCGTGGGTGAGTGCCTAGCGACAAGTGGTAAGTGTCAAGTTAAACCTTGAAGCGAAAGAGTAAGAGAAGAAGGTGATGATAACAAAGGAGTGAATGGTAGTGTAGAGCTTGTCCGGGGTAGCGAGTGACAGTTGGGAGAGAGAAGCATTTGGGGAAGGGCTAGCCACATTGAGAAATGGAAGAGTGAGTAGATGACACTACAGAACCTTATGCCGCTTAGTGTATATCAGTACCGTGACCTTCAACACTACTGCTGTTATTCCGACGCAGCGATGCATATTAGACATACTAC
>NW_020170570.1:16630-20730 GCF_000524195.1 Echinococcus granulosus | reverse complement strand
TCGGGATAGCCACTGACAACAGTAGCGCCCCTACCCGTGAACAAGTAGGAACAATTTCGTTGTGGTGCTGTCTACTACACCCGTATGAAGAGGTCTATAATGTAAAATGGCAATACCTCCTCCACTTCTCCAATAGCTGGATATAACCACGATAGGCTTGACTGTACATCATTGAAGTGAGAAAACAGTGGTGAAGGGAAGCATACGCGAAACCTTCTCTACGTAATTACCCCAAATAACTTTCTTTCTTGCGTAAATTAGCTTCATTATCACTCCATTTTCGCTTGCTCTAGACACGCGTGATGATCAGCACAATTCACCGTCCTTCAATCCACTTCGCGTACAGGACGAAACCGCAACTCTAGTTGAATTGTCAAGGAAGAGAGGTGATTATGCGACCAAGTATCTCCTCGGTTGCGTAGAAGTGTGATGAGTGGCACAGCTGGCTCGTGGATGTTTGCCAACAGCATTAATTACATTGCGATGGATGAAGGGAGTGTTTGAGGAAGGGTAGTGCTGGCCTGATGCTGCAAATAAGTGAGGGCAATGTCATACGCTGTTTGGTCAAATGTCGCTTTTACTGAAGGACTACTGCTGTGTCTCCGCCATTGTACTCTTGTCGGGCGCGATGGCATCTGTAGCATGCCAGCAGCTCCATAGCCTTTTGTATGCTCCGCATATTCCTATTCTGCCCCTGTATAATGTCTTCTTCCCTCTGCAGGAAATTATCAGGAAGCCTGTCCCTTTTAACTCATTTATTCATTTAGTACTCTTCAAATGTATTCAACGCAGTAACTTACTAATCATTTTGTGAAACTGACTTGTATTTTTTAAGTAAATACTGACGATGTAGTCTCCTATATTATTCCTAAACGAAACACGGTTTAGAACGTATTACCGATTCTCGGTATACGCTACTTTCTCGCACTGGCAAGGCGCTGCGCCCCTGTTTGACACTGACAAGTAACTAAATAAACCCCAAATGAAATTTGTTGTTTGGCGGCTCATTTATGCTCACACCGTCACCTGCATCGCCTCAATGCGCTAATTTACTCAAAATTTTGTCCGGACGATTCATTACATTTGCACTCAATCTACAGTTCTGTGAATTTCCTGAACACACACCAATCCTTGGAATATGTGCATCACCAAATTATTTGTTTTGAATACATTCAGTTACCCTCCCTCAGCAATGCCCATCAGTACTCTACTGGTTCAACTTCTCATTTTGGTACGCACAGGGGCATTCGATTTACTTCACAATTGTATTGAATTCAAGCTTGTAGCGTAGACCAAAGTAATTGCCTTTTCAGGACTGGATAGCATTTGTCTCATCATTCTTGCGTGTACAACTCCATCCGCCTTGGTGCTGGGTAAACCATTTGCAACTGGGTGCTATGGATAATGGGCCAAGGATATTCAATGCATTGTCCATTCCATTCACTCTACTACCTCACCATTCCCAATCCGTGTGTGCAACTGGACGCCATAGTATTTACATGCAATTATTAATTATCATTGCGTTGATTTGAATATCAAATCATATGTTTAATTATTTAATTTCTTTACACCAGTTGTTATAATTTTAGCATATTATTTGCTTTAGTACAATTTATCAACCTGGAAATGGGAGCATAAATATACACTTTGCTTGAAAACCACCGAAACTCGTTACAAAAGCTCAGATGAACGCGAGTTAGACTAATAATCGCGAGCCCTATTTTAGCATCACAAATTGAAATCAATGCTTGCATGCCCTCACCGGATACGATGGAAAGCCCCTCATGGTGGACGCAACCGCATTCGAGATCACTGGCCATATAACACACACAGTACGCCTCACACAGCAAGACTAAGCAGCCACAAGTTATGGTTGGGGGTGTGTAACGCGACGGAGGTTGCGATTTAGTACGTGAGTACCGTGTTGTGTGCCACTTCATGGTCACCCGCCCATGTGTTAAGGAATATGTTGTACTACCTTAGTAGAGGAGAATGGATGCTGAATCAAAGCCAACTCCATCCTTTTCATGACCATCCCCTAGAACAGACGGGTGAAGGCGAATTATATGAAATGCGGTTGCAAGTGAGCAAGACAAGATGCAGAAATAGGATTAAAATTGCTGAGTTAAGGGGCTCGCCACATTGAGAAATAGACGAATGAGTAGTTGAGTGTACAGATGATTTTGCTACATAGTGTATATTGATGCCGTAACCTTTAACACTACTGCCGTTTTTTTGACGCAGCGATGCATGTGAGCCATACTACTCGCTGCAGCCATAAATTTGTCGGCTTAACACACCCACCACCATTACCTGACGGGCGGAATATCCTCTGCTTATGACGGTAGACAAATACCCGTGCATTTTAAAACAGACTGTGAAAGAGTTGTCTCAAAATACTCTAACATGTTATGGAAATATAAACGTCTCTGCCTCCTTTCTCTCTTCTCCACATCATCGAATACTACACACTTTAGCTTGATGCATTTCTGAAAATGTGAAAATCGTTTATCTGGTATCAGTAAATACAATTTTAGTTATCTTTCCTTCCAATACATAAAATGTTTAATTCCGTCTTTGATGGCAGCTTATATTATGCTTGCGTTTAGCAGGGTGGTCTGTTGTCACACAATGGATGCATTATTCTCTCCCACATGCTTGTTTACTTCATCAGTCACCTCCGCAAATTTGCAATTTTAAGGTGTTCGTTTGACCCGGTATAACTTCATTTATCGTGAAATGGCATCAAGTTTTAACATTGTGAAGAGAAATTACTGATTTTACTTTACTGCCTAGAGCAATTTCCAAGTATTTTGAACCCAATTCAATGCAATCGAGGAAGTGTGAACTAGGGAAGAAGCACTGCCAGGAACTTGTGACACATTTGTGGATCATCATGCAGTGCATTTCAATTTCTTACTTTTGTGTGGAATTGTAAAATGCACTTAGTCTACATTATTTTCATCAGTGACGCATCAGAATAAAGTTCCACCACTATCAATTATACGTCAGTGTAGATACTGTGATAGTGTCCTCAGATTTTAAATGCAATCAATGCAAGTTGCGTGCTTCAGATGTTTGTCAATAAATATAGTAGAATTTAAGGTACTTGTGCTGCCAAGGTGTTTAATTTTGCACATTCCGCAGATTCCCTATCACCGTATTACACACGTTAACATGGTGTAATGCATTGGTCATTTAATTCACGGTTTTGACAAAGTGACACCTTGTGTCTCCGCTATTGCATCGTCTCCGGGTGAGCTGTCCTTTAAGCCATGTCAGTTGCCCAAGCCGCACTGTACATCAAATGTCTTTGTGTGTATACATATTCTGTCCCTTTATTGCATCTTCTTTTCTCTTCAGGGAAGTCTTGCAGCCCTACATTGGCGGCAGGGGAAAGTAGACCCTACCTTAAAGGACATCAATCTCGATTTCTTCTGCTGGGTGCTAAACATCAGCGGAGTAGACGAAATGTATATGCTTCGGGTAAGAGAATTGTTGATGACTCCAAACAGAAAAGCAGATTGATCACAGCTAATGTAGATCCCATTGTGTTATACATTGAACGAGACTCCACGACTGACATTTGAAGCCGATCCAGCAGAGTAATTGAGTGTCATGAAGGGTAACAGCTAGACCACCAGAGAATAGCTGCTTTGTCTCGCATGTCATTACTTATCTACAAACCCCCATCTTTCTACCTCTCCCTCCGAATCCACTTCCTCTTAATTTATCGCTCCTCTCAGTCAGCTCTCTGACTCTGCTTCACTGCCCGTGCACCACTTCTGTCCATCTGTCCGCCCTTCTGCCTATCTCCGCCTATCTGTCCCTCCACCTTAAAGTATTATTGTGACCGCTCCCTCAAATACACGCACACAGAGTCACAGGCGCACCCACGTACACACCACTCCAAATCAAATTGTTTGTAATCAGATAGACTTTCTCTTCAGCAAAACTGAAATTCTAACCAAATAACATTCTAATCTATAAATCAAAAGATCACTAACACCGAAAAACACTAGACCAATAAGACCATAATTTTTACAGCCGTCACAATTTAACACATTAAAACTAAGCTTTACGTATTTGTAGTTGAAGAT
>NW_020170570.1:14939-16530 GCF_000524195.1 Echinococcus granulosus | reverse complement strand
ATGGACATATGAGAAGTGGTTGAGTTTGTCCATTCCTTGACAATATTCTACGGGTGTATGAATGTACACAGCTGCGAGTCGCTTGTGGTAAACTGGGTCACGCGGTTAATTATGAGAATTGGGAAGTGAGACTAAGTGAATGGAGGATATTTCTGACACTTACAAGTGCCTGTAGTAGCACAACGGTAGAAGTTCATCAAGAAGGTTGTAAATTAAAACTCCAGAAGCTTTGGACTATTTTTCGCATAGCTGTTCGGAATTGGGCGATAGATCTGTAACTAAGATGGCACAAGCATTGGCTGCTTTTTTGCCTCTCTTGCACCGTAGAGGTCCCCCACACTCTGCCTCTGATAGCTCAGCTGTGTCAGACTGAGGTGCGGTGCCATCGCTGCGATTAACTCTACCCCCTCGATTTTGTGATGTGCAATGCGGTAATTGAGAGGAGAGAAACAAAAGCTGTGCAAAGGAATGCCGAAGCATTGTAATCACCTGTAATGCTTATCAGTACCCTGTATCGTTAATGCATGACCGTAAAGAGAGTCAGGAGCGTGTCTATACCAGCTGTTGGGAGGCCCACCTGCCCAAGTTGATCGTATTCGCTGCTAGTACTTGTTTTCCTTCCCACCTCTTACTCATTCCCTTCTCACTTGTTTAATCTGCTGTCTAGGCTAAAAAAAATTTGGATTCGACTTTAATGATCTACAGGATTGGCTCAATAGCTACTGGGGTGTAGCCGCTGCGTCCTATCCACACAATGAGTGGGGAAAGCCATGGGATGCTATAGGGCAGAGGTAGCACAGTGCTGCCAGTAATGACTAAATTAGCATTAAAATAGTCTTCCAGTACCTAATTGAACAGAAATAGCTTCATTCTATCTTTTACAATTCATTCTCACCTACCTCCAAACCAAGCCAACACGCCTTTTGTCAATCTGCCACAACATACCAAATGATTTGTTTCGAGATACAATGGGTTGTCACGTTTTATAGTGTTGGCCCACAGAAACAATGCATTAAAATGCCATAAAAGATACATCTGATCTGATTACCGAATAATGCTGTCTGCATTTAGCTGTCAGGACGAGGCTTCAGAAGACGGCGATTCCATCAGCAGTATTTTCACTGGTAAGCATTCCCTTTTTGGTGGCATCATAACCAAGGCAAATTGTTGGCAAGTGAGGAAATACAGAACTCCTTTGTTACAATCCACCAATGAGTCAGCACACCAACCACACCATTTACCTGCTGTACAAGAGTTGACTTAAAGGAGTATTTCGCTACAAAGAAGGATGTGTCCAGTTTAATACCTTGCTACATTTTGAGGGAAAATTATGTGAGGTAGTGGATTTTGGGCAAGATTATTAGGTTTACTACAAGCACCACCCATATGTGACACCTCACTTGTCCCATAGAACATTGATGTTGCATCTGTGAAGTGTGTTTATGTACCGTTGTGGGGCAATGGCCACACCACTTCTAGATACAAACACAAAGACGACAGGTGTGTCCACAATTCACACTTCTGACTCTTGTCGAAGTCATACAGTCATGGTATGGATTCCGTCAGTGTAGATTGCAGTTTCGGTTTGCGC
>NW_020170570.1:13209-14839 GCF_000524195.1 Echinococcus granulosus | reverse complement strand
TTGTCAGTTCCATAGCAGTATACATCCTCAGGAAAGACACAGAAAAGTAAAAAGACTACAGGGGTAGTCAAATAAGACGGCTCTACTACTTACAATGATGGGAACAGGACCCACCTCCAATAAAAGTTTTAGGCTCCTGAAACAACATAGAATAGACTGTGATTTGCATGGAAAAATCGAGCAATTTCAACCCCATTCCCATTTATTCATCATATGTGCTTGTGTGTATGTATACGCATGGTGTTTAAAACAAATCATTTAGACCCTTTAATATTTAAAATCAAATCATGAACAGCGAGCAGCCCAGAGAGCTCTGTCTTATGTACCATTGTGGCAAATACATCCCTCACCTTGTAGCGATTACTACAGGGTTAAACCAACAAAGGCATAAAAAGCTTAACCACCTGATATCTATATTCACTGGATATCCATATGGACTCATCCACGCAGAACAATTGAATGCTACAGCATCCATTTGATAAAGAGATTTCACAAAGAGGGTCGGGTGGTTCTGTACTTAGTCAGTATACGCGCCAGAAGAATGGAATGTCGTTTCATTTCGAAATAATTGGGAGCACGGTCGGAAAAGTGCGTTGTAGTGTCAAGACGGTTCGACCAACAACACTTTCAACACCCCAAATGATATTGCACTCACTCCAGCACACGTTCAAAGTCACACGCTTCTTCATCACATCAGCGGAAAGAAGGATGTAAAAATCGCCTATTTTCGTATTTACAAATGGAAACTCTCTCCGACGTGCACCGTGTACTATTATACGATTCCACCAGTCAGAGTTGGCTGCAGCATTAAAATTTTCACCTACTTGAAGAGATCAATTGTTCATGTTCTGCTTTTCACCAAAACTGTGTGCTAGAGTACGCACTCGAATATTTTTGCATTTTTTTAACAAATAGCAAAATCATCTGAGAGGAGGGGGTCACAAGTGATTTCTAAACCTATCAGTCAACCATAAAGTCGGAACTGATAGTAATAAGGGGTTGACTGGTGTCAGACTCGCAACATTTGCAATGCCTCAACCTTCACCAAAAGCAAGAAAGCGATATGATGCAAATCTCTGACATTCATTGAGGACAACATATGTCAGCAAATCGCACTAGACCATCCCTTGGTCTCCAACTTTGCAGTAAGATATGGGACCTAGAAGTAGCATCAAGCCATCACAAATAGTGGGAGCGAAATCGTTTATTTGTAGGCCAAGCCAGATAAGGAAAGAACCAAGTGTCCGTCTTATGGAATTCACCTTTGTCTATGAAGTTCACCGCCTAAGCGGAGCGCTCCAAGCACTGGCTTCATCAAATTCTGCATCCTTCGTTATTCAGCCCACAGGTGTAAAGTGCCATTCTAATTCGGAAGGTGTAGGCTAGAAAATGCGTTTGTGTCACATGTCTTTCCTTAATTGCTGCTTAAAATCAAGGGGTCATTACCGCCGTCAATAACGCCCTTAAAACATAAACCCCTCAGGTAGACATACCCATTCACAAAATTCGCACATCTCGCATCACCATAGCTTCCAGTTAGGGACTACACGGACTGCTTTATTTCTCCGCTCCCACTAAAAAAGCTTCATTCTGCTTCTTATTAATTCATTCTCACCTACCTCCAAACCAA
>NW_020170570.1:11456-13109 GCF_000524195.1 Echinococcus granulosus | reverse complement strand
CAAGGCAAGAGTGACAATTTGACCTCTGAATAGGTAACTCTGGAAGGTGTGAATCGCTGCCCCACTTTTGGCGGATGCCCAAATAAAGCCAAAATTGGATCAAACTAGAAGCCTTCCTATTTTAAAGTTTCCTTCACTTATCTGTCAAGTTTTTCCGTCTGTCCTATTTAAGGGAGGCGGAGGAGGGATTATATAAATCTGTCCCAATTTCTTGGGGAAGTAAGTGGGCATTGTTCGTGTTGGGGCAGTGGAAGTAAATTTTAGTAGTTCGTGCCAGTGCTGCTTTAAAATTGAAAAAGTTTTGACGGAATTCAAATTGGGTCTGTACATTTTAAACTATTTTGGACGTCTCCGCGAATGACAATGGTTTGGCTATTTCAGTCAAGGATTATTGAAGAAAATATCAGGAAAATTAGGAAGTAGAACACTTCAAAAGATGAAAGATCTCTTAATGGCGAAGTGTGGGGCAAATTGAGGTCCTGCAGTTTGTGGTAAAGGAGCTCGTAAAGTCTGGGAATAGGAAGGTCTATCCGTGGGGTCTTACTTGTTCCACTCTCCTCCACCTCCTCCCTATCTCCCGCTCCCCGCCTCTCGCCTTCATTCTGAGCTCACTCTCTCGCCATTATTCATGACAAGTTAGTCAGTTTGTCAAGTCAGGCACCATTTTACCAACAAGGCATTTGGTAATGTACTCTCACCTTTAGGTAATGGATAAATCCGTTAGGTGTGACTCCACCATGTTAACTGTATACACACCGATTCGAAGGTGCTTACGCAAATGTGGCACCTTTCCGTGGGACCTGTTTCACATAACTTAGGAATGGTGTGTTCTGTGGCAGCAGACTCTTCTACCCATAAGTGGAGCCGAGATACCAGAGGAAGATGCATCACCTCCAAGAACACACAATACTCTCGACGACTGCATAAATAATTGGGGTGATACGACAGTTGATCGCCATTTTCATTGTAGAGGCTCCTAAACATCAATCGATGTTAAAAGAGGCCTCTATGTATATGAAATCACTCTCTTCCTATTTCAAGTACATTTGCAAATGCCTTGTTGGTAAAATGGTGCCTGACTTGACAAACTGACTAACTTGTCATGAATAATGGCTTTGATTATGTCATTTTAGTGTACCAAGGATGTGGGTACTTCTGTCTAAACAACTTGCAGCTCCAGAGCACACCCACCACTTCATCGTTGGATTTGCTCACTATGCATCTCACCACCACATATAGCTTACTACGCCTTGAAGGAGTGTCTCCTTAATAACAGTTAAGTTAGATCACTCATTGGGTTTAGGGTCCAAGTTTTCCATCCACTGCTTGATCTTGTACCGCCATGCAGCCTGTCAGCATGACCTAAACTGCAAAGTGAGATGCGATCGTAGACATCGTCTCACCTCATCATCGACATCATCCATACTTTCCAGATTCCACGTCTCCAAGTGATTGTTTTTACTCATCAAAAAATCCACATTTTGTTTAGTCGAGAAAATCCAGCCGAATGAAACGTTAGTGAGGAATCATGCAATTCATATGCAGCCAGTTAATTGAAAGCCCTGTGTTGTATTATTCAAAATATTGTTTCTAAATACACCCTAATAAAAGTGATTTGGAAAACCTTTCGTGTTTTGATTTACTTTTCACTGA
>NW_020170570.1:9454-11356 GCF_000524195.1 Echinococcus granulosus | reverse complement strand
ATAGTTGAATGGCAAAGCCCAAAATACCTGTAAATGTAGGTGAGTGTAAATGTTTTTTAAAAAACCAAGAAGAAAAAGTTCACACTACAAAAATTTCTAAATTTTGTTCCGGGATGTTTTTTATGGAAGGGGAGAAGGGATAGAGGGGAGACCATTCGTATTGGATAGTTGGACTTGGGAAAGATTTTTTCATTTATTCAGCAAATCAGGCACGAATTTGTGAAAAAAATGTACTGAAGACAAAAACAAAATTTCTATTAGGGTTTAAATGTTTTCTTTTTTAGGTTTGGTGCTTTTGTAAAGAGTTCGATGCTATGCCAACAGTGTGACACACTATGTTGGCAAGACGCGTGTTTACAAGGCAAGAGTGACAATTTGACCTCTGAATAGGTGACTCTGGAAGGCGTGAATCGCTGCCCCACTTCTAGCAAATGCCCAAATAAAGCCAAAATGGGATCAAACTAGAAGCCGCACAGAATGCAACATTGTGTACTGAGTTTGGCTGTTGTTTCGACTGTCTGTAAAAGCACATGATATGACAAATAAATTAGTAGGGGTTTGTTAAGACACCAGCAAATACAACAAATGAAGAAGGAACTGTTGTATTCCTGACAGCAAATTATTTCAATGCCTATGCATCACACAGTGTCGCACGGAAAATAAAATACACTAAAATTGCAAATCGAATGACAAAAGCATTACGTTTAATTATTATGAATATTTGGCAAGAATGTGGAAACCTTTGCACCCATCAGGTGATAAGGAGCGTGGATGGTGACAAAGGTTCTGCATACCTCTTATCCACTCTCACTTGAGTAGTAGCACCATTGACGGAAGGGTCTCTGGATGACTAGTTTTGCCGTCCCTAAAAGCCACTGGCTATTCTACCAAAAGACAAATAAATTGGTCATATCCACCAAAACAGTCCCGAGAGAGCTGAATAGGCAGCGCAACACTCTTCGAACCCCGAGAATATTCAAGTCGCGTAGGCCTGGAAAACAGTCTTTCCTTCTTACAATGGGACCATATTGATAAAACCATGTCTTTTGCCTTATTACTTCTACAGCCTACAGTCAGGTTTACATTTGTAACTTTGCTCTATTGCAAGAGATACTCCCTTACTGCCCGCTGCTAAGTTGACGAGTGTCAGGTGCGAACAAATAGGCGCCACTGATTCACCAATCGTCTACCGCCAATGTCACTACTCTTACATTACTTCCCACCTTCCTGTACCCATTGCTAATGGAACTATATTGCTACTGCACCACCAATAGGCATAAATTCTTCATTGGAATCGTTGTCGCAGGTCTCATGCATCTTTTCATTCAAGTTCTCCACCTCACTTTAATTAACTGGCAAGCTCTTTTATTTTTTCTTCTCCAACATAGTAGATATTAAAGATCTTGACACCCAGAGGGCAGGAATCTCTCCAATGTGAGCCTTAGTTTCACCTCAACAACAGCTCCTTCACATCAAGCAGCGCTTTAATTTGGTTTGCACCTGACCGCCATGCAAGTCCATCACTGAAAATGTCTGCTCGGTGGTCGAATAACGTGCATGTTCTTTGCTCATGCCACTCATGTCACTCATTTCCCCTACATTACACCACATAAAAAAAACAATTCAAAATCCCCTCAGCATGCCTTAATTGCCCAAGAAGTGCGAGAATTGCGAGGCACCAACATATGTACTCTCATCTTCATTCACCGATTGGCTCAAATGCCATACCTTCACAAGATGTAAACTGGCAATTTATCCTGCGGTTAATGAATTCAAACAAGAGATCCTTGCAAACGAGACCGAATGGTGTGAATGGGCATTAAGGAAGGTCTAATTTTTGTCAATTCTTCACATGCGCGAATTGTCGGAAACCTAAAGTCCCCGCATGGTTGCCTAACAAGC
>NW_020170570.1:6860-9354 GCF_000524195.1 Echinococcus granulosus | reverse complement strand
CTGTTACAAATGAAAAATATGATGACCGTAGAAATAGAAATCCACTCACCGGATGCTCTCAGTGCTCGTTTGTTCCGAAAAAGAAAGCATAGGAAAACGATGAGGACTGAGGTGTGAGTGGCAAAGAAGAACCTCAATGATCATCCACGCCAAAGTGGAAGATGAGCAAAATCACATTGTTATGAGATTGCATAGTTAAGATGTTGTTCACGGCTTACTGAAGGCACCGAATTATACATCAGGATTGTGGCTTTAGTTATCACTCTCCCAAAGTTTCCAAGGTTCTGTGGGTAAAAGCATAGGCTAAAATATTTGCCCCGAACTTGCACAATTCTCACCTCGATTGCGCGATAATAAATATTCGCTGTATTTGTGCTAACCCTGTAAACAATGGAAAGAAGCATTTCCTATTTCTGCACAAAAAAGGAAGGTTGTGAATGAATATATGAACAAACAAATGCGTTATTTAATGCAGATGTGTTTGGAATATAGCAGCGACAACAATAGCGAGTTAAGAAAAGGAGGGAAGTGATGCAATGCCCTGTTGGTCTGCTAGAGTTGGAGATGAAATTGGAAACGTGGAGGGCGAGATAACGCCAGCAACTACACCACGTAGAGGTCTATGGCTTCCGTCACGCCGTCCAGGTTGTGCTACGTCGGGCCATGTTAGTACAGACATTGATGACGGATGCGGAACACTCGGGGATGCTGGCCCACTTTTACAGACCCCACACCCATACATTCACTCCATTTCATTTACCTCCTCTACCATCTTTTCGCCTCTTTTCTGCCATGTAATATTCACTTTTATTCTACGTCACTACGTTTAGACCAAATTCTATTTTCCTCTTCATTTTGGGGCTTTTTTAGAACTGTGTTTTATTTTTACTGGCACAGGGAAAGCCAATCATTTACGCATGAATTTGTAATTCTGACTTTTGCGAGTGATATCATGGACACGATTTATATAGATGTGCCTTCGCTTTGACAACCTCATCGACATCAGTGAATGAAATGGCCACCTCCATGTAATGCAGCAACTTCTCCTGTTCAATTACCATTATATTCGCCATGTCGTTAGCAAATCAGCGCCTATAATTCAGAGCCGATATCTTCAACTACCCAGTACTTCTTGATGGCTCTGAGCTGCATGACACCCGAGCATTACAGATCCATCTGCTGCATGTATTAGGCCCGCCAGTGGTGAGGGGGAGAGATAAGCACCTCGAATTCTTGATATACCACGATTTTTCGACTCTTAAATAATGCCTGAGTTAAAAATTAGACTACATATAAAGATGACCTTTTGCCAATTGCTAAGCTGTCAACTGGACATAGAGATGAAAAAATGCTCCATTTTTGATAATGAATTTTTATGATTTAGCGCTTTTAAACCTAGCCAATAAGGTGAAGGGGTTAAATAGACTAAATCAACTCTCCCTGTATAGCAAAGACTGATTTATTCTTATGTATTGCGCTTAAAGAGGTAAGTAATGAGAGCACTAGACTGCATGCCTTGTAGAATCTTTGGTTTCATTTTATAACTTACCGCCCCACAGAAAGCGGATGCTAAGTGGGACAAGAAAATGGTGAATTCAGACGAAGTTCTCTTCTGATGCGACTAACGAGAGTGCCAATTATTTTGTGGACAGAATTGCGAAAGCACTAAGAAGAAGTTAAAATGTTTCTTTAGCCATGTTGTATTCGTCTGTATTTTTATGCTCGAACGAAACATAACTGTAGCTGCGCCTAAACTGCCAGGTAGTTAAGGTGTTCACAACGTCTTTTGATAAAGTTAATGACTTCGGTTCAGACGAGTCGATCAATTACGGGGCCATGGACACAGACATAGAGGGTCAGACGTTGTAAGGAGGAGCCAGTGGATTTGGTGTAGCTCAACTTTTGTAAGGCCAATGTTTTCACCGCGTCTTCTTAAAGCCATTCTAGGAGTGCTTTACAAGCCTCCAAGATAATAATCGCTTTAAGGGAGGAAAAGTACAAATGTCTTGCAGCTTTGTGTAGGCCTGTGTTATGCACCTGTGATTTGACCTCCACACTGTTCTGTGCAACTTCTCTAGACTACCAGTCTCCCAGCCCTTCTGCACTTGCTTCTACTTAAGTTAATGCAAATAATTGAGCCTGTAAATTTAGTAACTTTAAAGAACTACGGCAGTCCTTTCTTTAAATTGGACGACCAAATATTATCATATGCCTCTGTTATTGTACTCTCTGCTAGGTTACCCTTCCTTCTATCCCAACCCCTCATATCATCTGACGAAGTTTAATGACTGCCCACATCAAGGAACTGTTTGAAGTGGAGAAGCTTTGTGGGGAAGGTGTTGTAAGGTATTTGAAGAGGATGTGTTATGCGTAATTGTCTTAAAATGGTCTAAGAAATTTTGACTTGTGGGCCATAAACATGATGCTCATGCGTCTCCTCCAAGTAGATCTACCAAGAAGAAATACGTCTTACTGCTAAGTCAAAGGCTTAGAT
>NW_020170570.1:3998-6760 GCF_000524195.1 Echinococcus granulosus | reverse complement strand
AGTTTACAGGAAGCATTCCATGATTAACTAGGGAGTGGTGCCCGCTTGTTTGATTATCCTTTGGAGGTTCCATTTGTTCATTCTGAATCACTACTGTTTAAACAGTTGGCTTCCACGAAATCTGTTTGAGCATCGATAAAAATCGAGTGTTAGAAGAAAGGAAGAATAAAAGGATAAAAGTACCTGCGACAATCAGAATTCCCAGGGTTGTTAATCAAAATGAGTATGTTACTGAGAGCTAACAGTAATGTTAAATCTTGGTTCATCAGACTCGTATTCGTTAGTTGAGATCGACAATAAGGAGGAGAAGAAGCAGATCGTTTAGTGAGGGGCATCTGAAGCAAAAACGTAGAAGTTGGTGTATAATTATCTTGAAGTGGCGTCTGGACCACTTCTATGAGTCGGAATCCTCGTCATCGTGGGTAAAGGGGAAGTTGAAGGAAGGGCTTGATGTTGCCTTTCACGGCCCGGTGATGGAGCTGGGAATGGCTGCCAGCAGATGCTCAGACGCTACCATGGAGGAACTGGATTTGTGCATGCCAATGGAAACGCGAAGATAGAACCACTCCTCTGAAGGATCACTGACCTTCTCGTAGAGAGCATCAAGAGTTTAAGATGTGCACGCATCACTGGAAGGTACTGCGAGGAGTGGCGATGCTAATGAGTCGAATGTTGTAAACTCCTTTTGCTACTGCTAGTGCTACTATTGCTACCCTGCCCCTCTCCCTTCTTGTCCCCTTTTCTCTTCCCCTAATTCTTCTTTTGACTTTACAGAAGTTGTAAGCAGCGACTCCAAGCAGAAGTAGTTGGAATGGCTCTTCGCTAAATCTACACCCTTCCAGGTGAAAGTAAAGAGCCCATCTCTCTACCCATGGAACGGATGCATCTATCTCACTTAGTGCACGCATGCGTATGTGTGCGTGTGCGGGTTTTGGGATAAGAGATGAGTCGTAGGTTAGGGTGAAAATTCCACAGCATCTGGAAAGCAGGGCTACTACTTATGAAGAATGCATTAGCAGGGGCACTCCAACTTGGGACTTGACAATATGCCACTTTTAGCATACCAGATCTAAGTGCCTCTCTGAGATAAGAAGGGGAAAAATCCGCAGCGAAATGAGGCACAATATTGATGGCACGAGTGAAGAAAATTGTGGAATAGTTGAATTATTTGGTGCTTTTATGCATTACCTGTTTCCAGCGGTCGACGCCTCGAAAATGTTGTTGAAGTCAGCAGAAATAGGGAGACCTTTATGTTCGCCTTATTTTAACTGCAGTGTGACTGTAAAACTGATGTGCGTCCTCGTCAGTAGGAGCGGAAAAATAAAGCAGTCGGTGTAGCCCCTAACCAGAAGCTATGGTAATGCGAGATGTGTGAATTGTGTAAACGGGTATGTCTAGGTGAGGGGTTTTGTTTAAGGACATTATTGACCAAGGTGATGACCTCATGATTTTAAGCGCCAATTGAGGAAAGATACGTGAAACAAACGCAGCCTCTAGCCTACAGCCTTCGAATTAGAATGGCACTTTACACCTGTGGGCTGAATGACGAAGGATGCCAGTGCTTGGAGCACTCCGCTTAGGCGATTAACTTCGCTGATGAAGGTAAAAACATATGACAGACTCTTGGTTCTGCCCTTATTTAGCTTAACCTTCAAATAAACCATATCATTTCCACCATTTGTGGTGGTTTAAGGCTGTTTCTACGAATTCTAGCTCGCTGATAAGTTGGAGACTAATGGATGGTCTGGTGTGATTTGTTAACATATGTTGCCCTCAATGAATGTCAGAGATTTGCATCATATCGCTTTCTTGCTTTTGGTGAAGGTTGAGGCATTGCAAATGTTGCGAGTCTGATACCAGTTAATCCCTTATCACTGTGAGTTCCAACCCTTAGGATGACTGATAGGTTTGGAAATCATTTGTGACCCCCTCCTCCTCCCAAATCATTGCACTATTTGGGTAAAAGAATGCAAAAATGTTAGAGTGCGTCTTCAAGTACACAGTTTTGGTGAAAATCAGATAAAGAACCATCTCATTCTTCACAATGATGAAAATTATGATATGGCAACCAATCCTGGCGAGTGGAATCGCATATTGGTACATGGCACCCGTTGGAGCCAGTTCCCACTCGTAAATATGAGAATAGGTGATTTTTTACATCCCTTGCTCCGCATATGTGACGAATAGGCGTGTGACTTTGAATGTGTGTTACAGTGAGTGCGGTACTTTTCGAATCATTGAAAGTGTTGTTAGTGAAACCGTCTTGACACTACAATGCACCTCCCTATCCGTGCTCCGAATGATTTCGAAGTGAAATGAAATTCCATTCTCCTGTTGCATGTACTGACTAAACGCAGAACCACCCGACCCTCTTTGTGAAAACTCTTCATCAAATGGATGCTGTAGCATTCAGTTGTTCTGCGTGGACGAGTCCATATGGATATCCAGTGAATATAGATATCAGGTGGTTAAGCTTTTTATGCCTTTGTTGGTTTAACCCTGTAGTAATCGCTACAAGGTGAGGGATGTATTTGCCACAACAGTACATAAGACAGAGCTCTCTGGGCTGCTCGCTGTTCATGATTTGATTTTAAATATTAAAGCTTCTAAATGATTTGTTTTAAACACTATGCGTATACGTACACAAAGGCACATAAGATGTTCAAATGGGAATAGAGTTGAAATTGCCCGATTTTTCCACGCAAACCACGGTCCATTATATGCTGTTTCAGGAGCCTGGAACTTTTATTGGAGGTGGGTCC
>NW_020170570.1:2350-3898 GCF_000524195.1 Echinococcus granulosus | reverse complement strand
AACAAAAGTGGTGGCTAAACCTACATTTACACATCATCATAAATAACTTGCAAAAGCTGCGAGCATTACATTCACCGTGGATGATTTTGCAAACATCCTCATGATCTACTCTAGTATTTCGTTGTGGCTTTAGGTGAGCCATAGTGACATACTATCTACAGTTAAATAAGCTCAATCTAACAAGCAGTTAGCCTACTGTTACAAATCAAAAATACTATGACCGTGGAAATGGAAATCCACTCAACGGGTGCTCCCAGTGATCGTCCGTTCCGAAAAAGAAAGCATACGAATACAATGAGGACCGAGGTGTGATTGGCAAAGAAGAACCTCAGCCATCATCCAGGTCAAAGTGGGAGATGAGCAAAATCACACTGTCATGAGATTGCATAGTTAAGATGTTGTTCACGGCTTACTGAAGGCACCAAATTATGCATCAGGATTGTGGCTTAAGTTGCCATTCTTCCAAGGTTTCCAAGGTTCTGTGGGTAAAATCATATGCTAAAATATTTGTCCCGAACTTGCGCAATGCTCATCTCGAATGAGCGTTAATAAATAATCTCTGTATTTGTGCTAACCATGTAAACAATGGAAAGGAGAATTTTCTATTTCTGCACGCAAAAGGAAGGTTGTGAATGAATGTATGAACAAACAAATGAGTTATTCAATGCAGATGTGTTTGGAATTTAGTGGCGACAACCATGGTGAGTTAAGAGAAGGAGGGAAGTCATGCAATGCCCTGTTGGTCTGATGGAGTTCGAGATGAAATTGGAAACGTGGAGGACGAGATAACGCCAGCAACTACATTACGTGGAGGCTTATGGTTTCCGTCACGCCGTGCAGGTTGTGCTACGTCGGGCCGGGTTAGTACAGTTGTTAGTGACGGATGCGGCGTTGCTGGCCCACTTTCACACATCCCATGCCCATACGCTTCACTCCATTTCATTTACCTCCTCTACCCTCTTTTCGCCTCTTTTCTCTCATGTAATATCCATTATCAAATTCTCCTTGGCAATTGCCTTGAATTTCGCTACAAATCTTCAAACTTGCTGCTTTTCCTACACATTTATTCTATGTCACTACGTTTGGACCAAATTCTATTTTTCTCTTCATTTTGGGGCTCTGTTTAAGGAACTGTGTTTTACTTTTACTGGCACAGGGACAGCCAATTATTTACGCATGAATTTGTAAGGCTGACTTTTGCATCTCTGTATATGCCTTCACGAATAGCCATTAGTTCAATGTGAGTGCTGTGCACTGACCCACCAGTGCCTTAAGGGAAAACGGGATCTCATCATAGGGAAGTTTACACTATCCTACTTTTTCTAATGTACTTGGCACTCCAGACATGGAGTGAAATTTGTCCTCGCCAGATGTGTCAAATTTCTAGGCACCAGCTAAATTGAATTCATTTCCTTCACATAGCAATAATCCACTTCAATGATAAAATGAAGAAAGGAAGCTTTTAATCTCTAAGGATGAAAACTAAGAAATGAGTCTATATGAAGGGTGGATCATCACTGTGACGTATGATTAATGCTTCTTCTTCAT
>NW_020170570.1:0-2250 GCF_000524195.1 Echinococcus granulosus | reverse complement strand
TTTGAACAATGGGGAACAAATCTGCCTCTTGAGAAGGAGCCAGCATTTCCAGGACTGGCAACTTTATCAGTTTTGTCTTGTCATATTTTGCTGCAGAAATGCGCAAGGCAAGACCTCATACAGCACCTGAGAGTGGAAAGGAGGTACTGGCTTCTCCTCTGCATTATCTTCATACTTCTCCAAAAAGGATGTACAACGCCTCTTCCTGGCCCCAAACAATCACCTGCAAGGGTAGAATAGACGGTTGGGAAGCAAAAGTTCGATTGCTGGAAATAGCTGCCGCCGTCTTCAAGATAGGAGAAACTCACAAATATCTCACGCTGGGGAAGGAATCAACAAGAAAAGGAAACTAAAAAGGTTATTTTAGAGATCCTAAAAAAGAAACGCAAGTTCTGCCAAGAATCTCAAGGTAGGTAACATTCGTTTCTGCTTGAACGTGCACAAGTATGTATCAAGAGGCATACAGCCTACCCAACTCTGTCCCACTTCCCTTTCTTTCATGCCTTCCTTCCTTTTTTCTCCTTTTAATTCCTACTCACCTAGATACACTTTAATCAGTTTACCACCATAAATTGACAGTATCGTGTTCAATGTTATTCCAAATTTTTTAATTCTAAGGAAGCCTTCCTGCAGGTAAACAGAGTAGGTCATGTTTTTCTTATCGTTGATTGCACACACTTCAAGGGTGATACAGGACTAGGGAATTATATATTCACGAACAAAACAGAAGGAATTCATGATAAATTGTCACACATAAACAAAGATACCTTTCGTTCTTTTGTTTTGTCAAGAAAAACAAATCAGGCTAACTGGGCCGAGGGCCGAGGATAAACTATTGAACAAGTTGCGAAACTGCACCTGGTGGGGTGAAGAGAGTATCAAAAGGTTTTCCTTTACCAGTAATCTCTTGATTTTTATTTCTACCGTGAGATCTTTGAACAGGTGATACTTCAGAATGGCCTTTTGCTCCTGCAGCTTTACCTCGGTTGCCGCGAAATGACCATTTCCTCTCCCCTGATGCCCCAAAATCCCCGTTCATTCTTTAAGATATGCGCAAGCAAAGAAAGTCAGTTACGTCTAATGCTAGACATTTTTTGCAAGCTACGCAAATCCAAGTCGACTTTGCACAACTTTTCGGATGTGACAAACGCCCTCTTCACTTTCATAAGGAAACTAATTGAAAAACAACGTAAAATTTCGAGACGATAGGCTATTGCCCTTCATCCTGGTGCCAAATGCTTTAAACACCTTCCCTAGACTGGACTCGCCAATGTAGGCAGTCAAGCAGATCTTTTACTTTGACAGCCTATAATTTCTCTCTCTACTTAAGGATATTTCAGTTTGATGGGAAAGTATTATGAGCCCTTTTTTGTAGGGATTGAGACCGATCGCTAGGACTGCGAGGTGGTCAAGTCATGCAAAAAAAGGAATTATATGTCACAAATGAAAATTTTAGCACTTCTCATTAGAAGAAATCAAAAGCCGTATTTAAAGGACTGACTGTTAAGAATTTAGTCTATGTTCTTCCACTTTCGTGGTGACATTTTATTGAGAAAGTGTTATCATATGTCAGAATTTGTAGAATTCAAGTAAAAATTTGCCCTTATACTTAAAAACACAACTTTGAATATATATTACTAAAACTTCTTTACTTGATATCAGCAACGAGTTAAGTGCCTAATTTGATTGTTGCGTCTAAAGGGGATTGACAGTGGTGTTCGCATCCCTAAAATATAGATATCTGCCGAATTGGCCTTTTTATGGGCAATAAGAATAGAATCTTCCGAGGACGTACGCTTTCCAGTTCGTTCAGCTCCTCATTCTCGATAGGGTGTAGTTCAAGCAAACGAAGTGCATTGGCGGCCTTCCTTGAGGGTTTGTGCATCTGTAACACCCTTCAAATCAAAGCCCAACACGAATAAGCGGTAAGTAAAAGATGTAAAATTCTGCTAAATTTGATTGGTAATTTAATCTATTCCAGCCATTTCTACAAGACTGAAACAACTCTTGAAAGTTCTTGGATTACTGAAGAGAGGCTGCTCCTATTTTTCACCTTCATTTCAAAGGCCAAATTTTGAGACAAATGTCGCACAACTTCATTTTTGGAATTTGATCACAAAAGGGTAGTAAAAGCGACAATAGTTTCTTTTTTTAATTATCCCTCAACTGCGAAACAGGCATGTCATTCAGACCGAGATATCAACAATGCTGTATCGCACTTCATTCACACCATGGTGGGTCAAAGTAGGG
>NW_020170571.1:107975-112379 GCF_000524195.1 Echinococcus granulosus | reverse complement strand
ATTCTACCGAAAGAACGTCTCTTTTCCGCAGGACTACAAATCCTTCCGGTTCAGTCTACGCTGAGTTCAATACGACCCGTTTTATTAACCTGGGGGAATAGTTCTCCAATTCTTCTTTTAAAGGTGTCTGTCCTGCTTTATCTTTGGAACCGGCTCGGGAGTGTGTGTCAGTGGTAGCAGTGGTGAGGGAAACCAGCTACGTTTGTGGAATTAATGGAAGTCAAATATTTGAAGGCGTGCTACTGAAGAGTTATACATACTGCTGCATAGCAGTATGAAGATAGGAGAGGTCATTTTATTAAAGAACTTCTGACGATTTCTAATATAGTGATCTGTGGACCTGAATTCATCTCCACTTCAAGTTGCCTTGAGGTAAACTTTACCACATAAAAGTGACTGGTTTACGAAACATGTATGTATCCGTTTCCAAGGTAGTACACTTCATTAAAGAGGAGACTAGGGAGCCTTATTCGTAAGGTTCATTAATTTATTACTCCATAGTGAATGCTACATTGAAAGATATCACCAAAAGAGGTGTAGAATGCTAGGATTTTTCCCAATATTTACCATCATCCCATCAACGTTGGAAGCAGCTTCGTCATGGGCACTTTTGGTTCCTCCTTGACGGCTAGTGAACATGATGCAGGACTTGAGGTTGGCACGACTTCCCAGCGTCCCAGATGAACTTCTTTACCACGGTAGGCTCCACATCATTTGTGAGGAATATCTGTCTGATTTCACTCACCAATCACTTTTGATTTACTTTAAACACTTTACAATCGCTTAAATTAACTTCAGATTGGTTTTCAAAAGCACAATTTGCGTGATGCCTTTGTGCTTGATGTGACCTTTTAAGTTGGAAATTAAAAAGTAATTATTCCACCCCTTCCCTTTCTCTCTACTTCCTCCTCCTCCTCTGCTGCCGCCTCTGCCGCCATCTCTCCCTCTCTCCCGATCTTCTAACACCGTCAATATGCAAAAGATCGCCTGACAGTATTCATTCTCACAAAAGTAAATTAATTTAACTCTCTAGTTCGTTTAAATATACTTATCCATGGTAACAAAGCTTCAGGTTTGGTCAAACGTTAAAAAAGCTTTTAAATCTAGGTTTTGAGTTTCTTAAGTGTCATTTTGTTGTCTTTTAGAAGGGAACTTATGGACTAACTTGAGGTGGGCGATTTGAAACAAGAAGACATGCCCAGGAAATACACAAGACCAATCAACCTTCTCTTGCGGATATGATCTCCTTGAAGGTGAAAAGTAGCTCTGCTCAAAGTAATCATATCTTATCTGAAGAGGGTGAAGTTGTAGGAAGCATCACCAGGTTGATTCCGGTGATAAGTCATCTGACAATTCGTCAAGGTCAAGGAGATTTTTTACTGTCGGCGGGGCTCCTGAAGAATTACTTAATGGTGTTGAAATATAAAAAGAATTGAAGACCAGAAACGTTGGAAAAATTTCTCACTTCTATCAAAGCAGAAAATCAAGGAGGCTAGACAAATGGATCTCGCATACTGTCTATAAATAGATGACAGGAATCACCAAAGGTTATCAAGTGAATTGTTTGTTGACTGACTCAATCCTTGGCAGAATGAATGCTTTCTTGGCTGCGCCCAAACAATCAACCCGATATCCATTACCTTCTCCTGAGGTCCAGCTGCCTCCTTACATCACCAGGCCTTCCCTTTGTGCGTGTGGTGAAGTGAAGAAGCAATTTTTCACCTCCTAAAGGTCGGATGGAAAGTATTTTGCTGAGATTTATGAACTCAAAGGCATTCAGAGGAAAGTTATCTTTCGGAAACAGCCAGTACTGTTCATTCAGTGGGAGGAAAGCCGAAAATTCCATGAGAGATGAAATAGACAATTGGGGAACAAAAGTGAGGCAAAAAAGGTGGCTTGATTTTTATGGAGTTGTCTCGATGAGAACAGCCGATGAATCACAGCGAATTCCCTTAAAGTCACAATTTTTTTAAGAGATAAGGCAATCACCCCACGAAAACTCTTTGTACTGATTAATCTGGGCTCTGAAGGCATTTTTAGAGGGCAATTGAGGGCCAACAACAGGCATTTAAGGTCTTTGGAAAGGATAAAAATCCAAGCTAACAGGTAATATCTTGTCGTCGCCTGAAATAGAAAGATTCTACCGAAAGAACGTCTCTTTTCCGCAGGACTACAAATCCTTCCGGTTCAGTCTACGCTGAGTTCAATACGACCCGTTTTATTAACCTGGGGGAATAGTTCTCCAATTCTTCTTTTAAAGGTGTCTGTCCTGCTTTATCTTTGGAACCGGCTCGGGAGTGTGTGTCAGTGGTAGCAGTGGTGAGGGAAACCAGCTACGTTTGTGGAATTAATGGAAGTCAAATATTTGAAGGCGTGCTACTGAAGAGTTATACATACTGCTGCATAGCAGTATGAAGATAGGAGAGGTCATTTTATTAAAGAACTTCTGACGATTTCTAATATAGTGATCTGTGGACCTGAATTCATCTCCACTTCAAGTTGCCTTGAGGTAAACTTTACCACATAAAAGTGACTGGTTTACGAAACATGTATGTATCCGTTTCCAAGGTAGTACACTTCATTAAAGAGGAGACTAGGGAGCCTTATTCGTAAGGTTCATTAATTTATTACTCCATAGTGAATGCTACATTGAAAGATATCACCAAAAGAGGTGTAGAATGCTAGGATTTTTCCCAATATTTACCATCATCCCATCAACGTTGGAAGCAGCTTCGTCATGGGCACTTTTGGTTCCTCCTTGACGGCTAGTGAACATGATGCAGGACTTGAGGTTGGCACGACTTCCCAGCGTCCCAGATGAACTTCTTTACCACGGTAGGCTCCACATCATTTGTGAGGAATATCTGTCTGATTTCACTCACCAATCACTTTTGATTTACTTTAAACACTTTACAATCGCTTAAATTAACTTCAGATTGGTTTTCAAAAGCACAATTTGCGTGATGCCTTTGTGCTTGATGTGACCTTTTAAGTTGGAAATTAAAAAGTAATTATTCCACCCCTTCCCTTTCTCTCTACTTCCTCCTCCTCCTCTGCTGCCGCCTCTGCCGCCATCTCTCCCTCTCTCCCGATCTTCTAACACCGTCAATATGCAAAAGATCGCCTGACAGTATTCATTCTCACAAAAGTAAATTAATTTAACTCTCTAGTTCGTTTAAATATACTTATCCATGGTAACAAAGCTTCAGGTTTGGTCAAACGTTAAAAAAGCTTTTAAATCTAGGTTTTGAGTTTCTTAAGTGTCATTTTGTTGTCTTTTAGAAGGGAACTTATGGACTAACTTGAGGTGGGCGATTTGAAACAAGAAGACATGCCCAGGAAATACACAAGACCAATCAACCTTCTCTTGCGGATATGATCTCCTTGAAGGTGAAAAGTAGCTCTGCTCAAAGTAATCATATCTTATCTGAAGAGGGTGAAGTTGTAGGAAGCATCACCAGGTTGATTCCGGTGATAAGTCATCTGACAATTCGTCAAGGTCAAGGAGATTTTTTACTGTCGGCGGGGCTCCTGAAGAATTACTTAATGGTGTTGAAATATAAAAAGAATTGAAGACCAGAAACGTTGGAAAAATTTCTCACTTCTATCAAAGCAGAAAATCAAGGAGGCTAGACAAATGGATCTCGCATACTGTCTATAAATAGATGACAGGAATCACCAAAGGTTATCAAGTGAATTGTTTGTTGACTGACTCAATCCTTGGCAGAATGAATGCTTTCTTGGCTGCGCCCAAACAATCAACCCGATATCCATTACCTTCTCCTGAGGTCCAGCTGCCTCCTTACATCACCAGGCCTTCCCTTTGTGCGTGTGGTGAAGTGAAGAAGCAATTTTTCACCTCCTAAAGGTCGGATGGAAAGTATTTTGCTGAGATTTATGAACTCAAAGGCATTCAGAGGAAAGTTATCTTTCGGAAACAGCCAGTACTGTTCATTCAGTGGGAGGAAAGCCGAAAATTCCATGAGAGATGAAATAGACAATTGGGGAACAAAAGTGAGGCAAAAAAGGTGGCTTGATTTTTATGGAGTTGTCTCGATGAGAACAGCCGATGAATCACAGCGAATTCCCTTAAAGTCACAATTTTTTTAAGAGATAAGGCAATCACCCCACGAAAACTCTTTGTACTGATTAATCTGGGCTCTGAAGGCATTTTTAGAGGGCAATTGAGGGCCAACAACAGGCATTTAAGGTCTTTGGAAAGGATAAAAATCCAAGCTAACAGGTAATATCTTGTCGTCGCCTGAAATAGAAAGCCTTACGATGACATCTACACCTCTAATGCAGATGTAAAGGAAAAATGTTAAGACCCTTGCTTAAAGAAGAGCTCCGTCTCCAGATGCATGGATGTCCCTCCACAATTTAGGGGAAACTCGGAAATAGATA